>NW_010165842.1:47564-70348 GCF_000695765.1 Mesitornis unicolor | reverse complement strand
TGTGATTCTGTGATTCTGTGAAATATTAAGAAGAGCAGAAATTATTATATCTAATTTTGTAAAATTCACAGGTCACATATGTAAGGACTAAATACACAGAGCTGTCATATCCAGTCTGAATGTGTTCATAGTTGTGGAGTCTTCTCTGGAGACATTCAAAACCCGCCTGGACACGTTCCTGTGTGTTCTTCTCTGGGTGATCCTGCATGGTCACCCCTACCATGCTGTGATTCTGTGACAGTTCACATTGCAGTTTTAATTCACTGCTAAGGTAAGTTAGTGGCAAATCATGTGCTGTGAGAGATAAGTAGCATTTTAACTTGAGCTGGGAGATGAGATTCATTATCTCGCAAAAGTCTAACTGAAGATATTAAAAGTACCAAAAATTCATATTGCTGTTAAGTATACAAAAGCTCAAAAAAATTTAATAATATCAAGGCTTCTAGTTTACCAACATAATAAAATGTTCCCTGTTTTTTAGGCTTCCATGCCACAAATTCCCTTGCTACTTTAGTTTCAGTGGCATTTCTGATTTACTTTCTCATCCTACTTTCGTAAGATGAGATGACTTCTGATATTTAGCTCATCCTTGTTTGATAGACTAATTAGGACTGTTTGAAGAAAAAACACAACTTAAAAAAAATAAAAATATTTCCATTGTAATACAATTGGTTGCAAAAACTCTACTCCTTTTATGTTAGTTTTAAGTCCTTGTTAGAAACATTAGCCCAAGAATCCCAAACTTGAAAAATACTGTCTTTGTTTTCTTTAATGAAAAATTCAAGATTTTCTAGACACTCAGACCATTGCCAAATATCTCTAGCAGTATTTGGCAGCAAAATGAGCTACATTATGAATAAACATAACATTTAGAATTAATTCCAGAGTGTTTTACTAGCATTAATAGGCTAGATAATTGGGAAGCAAGTAGGTAACTCTTTACTTACTGCACCAGAGAAAAAGTTCTTTTGGGTTCATCTACAGAGCTGAAATTCAGCGCTTGGCACTTTTCTACAAGATCAGGAACTGGGGCTCCTCTGGGCATTGCATGGGGAGAGCTAGAACCTGGAGAACAAGAATACAGAAGCTGCCAGATATAGTAGGGAACTGCCTAAACTAGCAGTAAAAGACATGAAGGGGAGCCTCAAGTTCCCCTCTCAATGGCCAGGCATCTCCATTTGATCCACACTCAGAGCAAAAAGCCCTGCTTTTGGAGTTTAGTGCTTGGGTCGTGTTAGATTTTCTCAGAAACTTGGAAGATCTCCCCTTGACCAACCCTGTGCCTTGCTGGGCACTAACTAGGCCATTAACCAAGGGTATGTGAAATCTAATCTCAGGTTTCTCCTTCACCTCTCTTGCTTACATCAAGTCTAACCTTATGTTATATCTATTTTCAGATGGGACTTTCAGACATCTATCTTGCACAAGATACTTCTTTTTAAAGTGGAGGTGGATATCCATCTCTGCCATATAAAGACACTGACCATCAGGTCATGCTTGTTGACCCACTATATAGGTTCCTGCAGCCTTGTTTTACATTTTTGCAGATATACAGTATTGATCTTGAAACTGATGACTTACATGCTGTCAGGCAGGCAACTGGGTGACCACCAGTCTTTCATGGCTTGCTTAAGAATGGAAATCGGTGGATTTTTGGGAAGGAGCCTTACTTCTAGCCATGCTCTCCAGCTGATTTAAGTGCCTCACTTGGGGTTAAGAAATAAAAATAATTCAGATTTAAAAATTAATAGTTTCCCACTATTATGACAGTGCATAATCACTGCTTCTTTCGGGCTCTTTTTCTGGCTGGTTGAAGAGGCAGGCACGGAGCTTGCTTTGCAATAAATGGCCTGCAAGATGTTTATCTACCTCCAGAGTTTGAATAAAAATTTTGAATTGTGTTTGTGTAATTGTTAATTAGACACCTAAATCTCTCTGGGCTTGCTCTTCCACTATTAGCATTTTTTACCATTTGTACTAAGCTCATGGGAAAAAAAGGAGAAAAAAAAGGTGTTACGTGGCAGCAGGCTGGTGGAATGTGGGTATCCACCTTACTACACAAATATTAGCCCACAAACACAGATAATTTCTATGAGGGATCAAACCTCCAGCTCCAACCATCTAGTTTCTGCAGGTTACTATCAGTATCCAGATCCTGAAAGGAGATGCTGCAGTAATTAAGTCAAAATTTAATTTTTTTCCTTATCTCCATTTCTGAAATGCTCTTTTGTATCACAATGTCTCACTACCTAGACCCATGGATTTATTTAGGTCTCCAGAAAACTAACTTGAGCTTGTAGCTATGTTTTATTACTTACAGACATGTTTTACCTCCATTTAAGCCCAGCCACAGAGGTAGCAGGTTCCACAAGACATCCTGTCTGTGACAAAGAGCATTTTTAAACCTGTTTTACTATTTCTTCTACTTTAAATCTTAAGATAAATATTATTTGATGCTTTCATTTATAGTAGTTATAGCAGGATGCTCTGCCTCAGTGGGGGAAAAGACTCGACACTTGCCCAACCCTGTGTGCTCTCTGGTGACAGAAAACTACCATATGTGCCAGAAGGTCACGCTGTGCCTTGGTGTCAGAAAATGCTCTGGATTAACCGGACCCAGGTAGAGAGAAAAACAAAAGATTGATAAAAAGAAGACAGTGTTCTTACGAGATAACGACATTTTGCTAAGCTGGAAGGATAGCTGAGCAAGGAGGTTTGGCTTAGCAACAAATGACTGACAGTCAATCACTTTATTCTACAAAAGCCCTGTCCTTTCTTGATCAGGCAGGATTCTTACACACTTCCCCCATGAGGTGAGTTTGATCATTTACCCCTTGAGCGAGTACACCCCTTAAATGGTTACTCCTCGAAGGCTGAGTGAAAGGAAGCTACCCACGGTCATTGGACAGAGTGAGTAACATCAATCCCTATTCAGTAACTAAGCTAGCTTTAAAATATTGCTTTAGTTATTGTTCCAAATCTAGTAAATGCCAATTAATAAGAAGTTGCTATAGCACTTTCATTGTGTAGTAAATATTCCAATTTATGTCCTTTAGATCAATTACATTATTATAATTTATAATAAGATTTTGCTTTTCTTGTACATACAGTCTAGTCTGCCATCCTTAAACACATTCAGAACAGTAATTTTACCTGTATCACAACTTGCTGGATCAGCCTGGACAAAAAAAAGTCTAATCCCAGGGCATTCAGGTCCAACTGAAATGACCTTGCCCTAAAGCACCCATGGGACTCTTGGGCACTGACCCTCAGGTTGCTTCCTCATCTTCCTCAGCCTGACACAGGGCTGCCTTCCCCTTTGTTGCACCTCAGCCTTTTGCTATGTTGCTATTACTTGAGAAGGGAGGGTGCTGGAAACCTGCCCCCCACTCCATCCCCTGGGAAACCACTGCAAGGGAAGCGTTTGGGCTTGCTACTTGCCAATGGAAATGGCTCTATGGGCATCTGCTTTTCTTTCAATGAAAACTTCTCTGGAAAAAACCCTCTTATCTTAAAGTCTCTGAGTTATGGACCAGTTTCCGCTAACTGAGAGTTCTGATGGAAATGTTTCAACCAGCCTAACCATACCTAGCAGCAGGTCTGCAAGGATCTCCCTGTGTGTGTGTGTCAGACCATCATTATAATACCAGAAAACTGACTGAAATGCTAACTAAAAATAGAATAATATAATGTTCAAGTACAAATGCCATAAGGACTAAGCAGAAAGGCTTTTGCAAAGAAAATCGTGGCTTAGTAATCTATCTAAAATTCCATCAGCATATTAATAAAATCAGGGCTGAAGCAGAACTAGGCAATGTCATTTGACTGGAGGTCCAAAAACGATTTAATAAAAGCTTTCTTGATTTTACAATTGCAATAACAAGTAATTAAAATAACAACAGAAATTTAAATAGCAGGAGTAAGATGTTGGATCCTCTTGTGTAACAGAAGAAAAAGATTAAAACTAGGTAAAAATATATCACGGGCAGTAATATGATCCTGGAAGAATAAATGTTATCCAAGTAGTGTTTTTATGCCTTACAGGGTTGGATCCCTAGGCCATTAGTGCTCTGGAGATACAGGTGCAGATGCAGGGTACAGAGGCAGCCTGGTGACCCTGCAGCCACTGCACCTTGCGTTGTTCCTCTCCTGGTCCTTCTGCAACTCCCCTTGTATCGCAGTGCAGGTATTCAAAGAGAAAGGAAAAGAAAAGCACAGCAGCCAAGAGCAGATTTTGTTCTTCAAAGGAAAGGATTAAGATGGAAAATGGAAAATTTACCTTCCTCTGAAACCTGGCACAAAAGAAGCAGGTCTTAAAGATTAAGAGTTTGTGTTTCTTTAGCAATGTTCCCACAAGATATCAGGGCCTGTAGTGCCAGGGTTGCCATGGTTCTCACTATTGATTAGTAAATAGTGTTATTAAGGCCCATGTAAATAGTTAATGACTGACAGCTCTGAAATAGTTGTGAGACTTTTAGGTAAATGCACTTACAATTTTTTTCTTTTTTTCATTAAATAGGGGCTAGTTGAACATTTGAACTTCCACTTAAATTTTGCCCCCTGCTTCACTTCTATTTATTTGTGTTTTGTTAAGCAAGAATATACCAATGGTTGCTGTGTACAAAGGGAGAATGTGGAAGAAGACCTCCATAAATTAAAACTGGAACTGGTCCACAGTCCAGACTCATCTGGTGAAGAGACAAAGGGTGAAAAGGATAGCTGGTAAACAGTAAGAGATATACTGGATTATTTAAGAAAAAAACCAAACTAAACTTCTAAAGATAGCAGTCCAAATGTCTGGGAACAGACTTGTCTCTCCAGCTTAGTCAGAATAGCACTTACAAGTTTCACTGTTAAACATCATCAGGTAAAAGCTCTGAAGACGTTCTTGAGACATGAACTGAGCAGCATATATTTGGGAGATGGTGGAGAATTGAGCTTGGCACCTCATTGGGCAAAGCTGAACATTGAATTTGCCTGATGCCACAGCACCTCTGCAGAAAGGGTCAAAGGCTGGGCACTTCCTCCTTAACAAAAGCAGCCTCAGTAGGTTACAAAATGAAACTAACGGTGAGCTCTGAGATCTTGAGGACATCAGATGACTGGAGTGACTTGGATATGCCCTGGTATGGTGCATGTCATGCTGCTTCCCCCGTTTCTGCATGCAAACTGTGATGAGGCTTTTGGATGTAGTGACTGGAGGTGAATGCTGGGATCTCACTGATTTTCTGCAATATTTCCCTATTTTTCCATAAAAATTATTGCAACTGGGAAGGTGTTGGTATGCAAGTTATCCAATGGCTATCAAGACTCAGGCTCAAATATGCATAATTGTACATGCAAAAGCTGTGCATACATCACAGCTTAAACCAGATGCATCAGCCCTGTATGTACACAGCTGCAGGCATTCAGTCAAGAGCAGAAACAATGCTGTGTGATTTAGGTGACCATCCACAAGCACCCTGAACAAATAGGAAACAGTCACAGCTCAAAATAGTTAATGGGAAGAGTAGTTCCTAACCTGCTAATAGGTGAAAATGTTTGCTTTCATGGATAGTGAACTTTTCTAGGTAATTTGTGTATTTGTGAAAGACAGAAGGTCAGTTGAGATGAGATAAATCCGTATAGCTGCTGCAGCAGCAGCAGAGTAATAGCTATTCAGGTCAACTGAGAATCAGATCCAAGCCTGTAAAAAAAGGAATCTGAAAATAGAAAAAAAAAAAGAACTGAACTAAATAGATGAATTGTCTACTGCTAATGGTTTGCTCAGCTCTTTTTAGGAACAAATGCTAAAGAATAAAAACAAATTACCAACAGTCAGTTCTGTGTTACTCAAGGTAACAAACGTTCTGCTCAGTCTGTTACTTAAGCATATAAAGCAAAGTTAAACGCAGACTAAGTTAATCTAAATGAAAAGATTTTTAGTAATACCACACAAGAAGACTGGCAATGAAAATTCTCAGACAAAATTGTTGTGTTAGAAATCAGGTTTCATCTATGGGAAAAAATGAGAAGGGCCATTTTTATCTTTGTGTGCCAGTCAGGTTCTTTAAGAAGACTTCCAGTGACATGGAGGTGAGGTAAAATAAAACTCCAGACACAGGATGGTCACGATTTCTTCTCACACTCTTCTGTCATCAGGGGATTCGTTCCTGGCATTTCATTGACCAGTCATGAGAATTCTAAGGCAAAGGGGGTTTTGCCATGCCTCTCTGGTATGCTCCACTGTGCTCATGTACCATACTCCCCTCCAGGATGTTGGAGTACTAGATTTGCAGCATCTTTCTTTTTTAAGGTGAAACTTGCAGAATATCTGGATAAGTGGAAAGAGTTCAAAAGCAGAGCTACTTTGAGCTCCCTATGAATCCAGCAATGAACTCCCTCTTCCTCCCACAATCTGATTTCATCTCCTGTCTAGATGTTGTCACCTCCTGTCACCCAAGCACCCACTGACTGGTTCAGCTTTACTTGAAAATAGTTCTTTTCCCAAGGAATTACCTTGCTCCTACATCTGTACTTCAAGAAGGATGTGTTTTTACATCAGTAGCTGTCTTCAATGTACCATCCTATATCCACATATAATCCCAGCAGAAACAAGATCCTGATGGCTTTACCTTACAGTATCTAGGCAAGATAAGCCTTCAGCTGGTGATTTAAGGCTGGTCTTCACTAATTGCATGATGACAGCTGTCTCAGTGTCTTATCTTGTCTCACTGTGGAGGAAACATGGCAGAAAACTGGGTTTCAGTGGCAGAGAATCAAGCCCCAGAGCAGATCCCTATCAAAGCCTCTGCTTGTGCAGAACATACTGTAAAATTCCTAGCCCCTGCCAGGACTACTTGTGCTATGGTGGCATAAATACAGAGAGCTGCCCAGAATTTTTTACATTATTGGCATATCAGACATATAATTATTTTGGTTATAAAAATATATCAACAAGATTTTGGTTTCCAAAACCTGCAGATAGGAACGTTTTTCACTGCAGAGGAAAAGATGAGGGACTTCGGACAAGAAAAAAGCCACAAACATTTTCGAGAGGCCTTTGTATATTTTTCATTAAGGCTTTTCTTTACTTCAAGTTGTATTGTCTTTGAAATAATGTCAAGGGAATATTTTTTTAATCTATCCTGTATATAGAAAAATCATATACTAAAGAACTGACTCTTTGAATAGGAGTCGCAGATGCATGGTCCTATCAGATGGAGACTTTTTTTCGTATTTCTTTGGAAGAATTCTGCAAGTGAGAAAACATTGAAATATGTGGATACAGTCCTGAAAGATGGTTCTTACTAACCAGGAGGCTCATTGATACCGCTTTGCAGTTGCAGACAGGCCATAGGAGTGTGAAAGCCAAGCAGACACAGCAGGGATGCAGTGTAAATGCAAACTGGGCTTTTGGCCATGGCCAACTCACAGCTCCTTGCAGGAGGAGGGAAAACCAAACTCTGCTGCCCCAGGGAAGAGAAGCAGGAGAATGCACTATTCCCTCCATAGGAAGAGGAACGTAGAGGGGTCAGCTAAGGCAGATGTGAAGTAGGAGAAGAGTCCTGGAGAGTCAGGATCTGGCTCATGCTGCAAACAGGAATGGTACAGCTGGGGATCAACCACAGGGAGGACAACTTTGACCCGTATCTGCTGCTCCATGTGTGCAACCCCCAACCCTCAGCTTTCTTTTCCAGGGCTGTACTATGGCAGGTGGATAGTCCATGACTTTTGGTGTCTACCTCTCCCATGCCAAAAGCTGATAAAATCTCTGGAATTTAGAAATATTGGGGGAAAGTGTGGCAAAAGATTTACATATTCCCTTCACTGCCTGCTGCAGTATTACTACAGCAACTTAACAAACAATGTATGTCACACAGTTTTCTTTAGTGTTCAGATAGATTATCTTAAAGAAGTGTGAAAAGGTAAGACAATTTTAGGATACATCAAATACCTTTATCACCAAAAGCTGAACAAACACAATACCGAAAGTTCCCCACTTGGTTTATTTTCTAGAGAATGCCATCGCCACACATTTGCTGCAGTTGGACTCCATCATTCAGCTGGGCATTTCAGCTGTACGTTGCAGGAGAGCAAAGTTAAACAGGAGGTTGTTGATGGAGTTATTAGTTTAAGACTTGAAGATTAATTTAACCCAAGTCTCCAGCCTTGCTAGCTCATTTGTGCAGTTGTGATCTCTGGTAGCCATGGCACAGCGGTCAGAGCCACTATGGTGGAGGCTCATGGATTGAAAGGGTTCAGCTCATTAAGAATTCTCGTTTCTTGTCTGAGCTCCTTCAAGAGCACGTCATTTCACTTTAATGAATCCATTGCACATGATACCATGGTGTTTCTATGAATATGAATTTATCTTCTGATTACTGTAGCAGTTAGAGAAAGGAAGGCAGGGAAGACAGAGACTTCTAAAGGTGCCACTGTGCAGTTCTACACCTTCTGCAAAGGTCAGTTCTCACTTTTCTCTCAGCTATTTCACAACAGTTTGTTTATTCACAGTTGATGCTTTTTTCAATGCAAGCACTCCCCTGCTCAAATATTTTTCAAGAAACAGTTTGTTAATGATTGCATTATGAAGGGGGCACAAGGACAACAGAGGGATCATCAACTTCTACATAAGACACAAAAAGAAAGAAGAAAAGAAGGTGGGAGCAGATCAATAACGTGGGCCACATTCAGGTCTTCAGCTATGGGCACCCAGAGTAAGCACCATGGTATCTTCTCTCCATTGACCATGTAACGGTCTGGAAATCCCGTATCTAAAATGGTCTGAATGCCGCAGTGAACTCAAGACTTCACTGCCTTACCAACTGCAGTGGCTCAGCCAGGCTCTCAAAGGACCTGAATGTGGTGTGACTCTTGATTTTTCTGAGTAGCAAGGGAAATGATACAAAAGTACATGTGGTGCTGGCACCCCAAGACAGGAATGATACTCTCTGCCTTTGAATTTAAACACAAATGCTATTAGGATGCTCTCAGTGTGGCCAGAAGCCACACTGGCTTGAAGCCTCAGTGGGATCTCGAGGAAGAGCTGGCCACCTGCTATTTCCCACTATTCATCTAAGGAAAAGGCAGAACAATTTAGCTCCTTAACAAATAAATAAATGAATGACCAACTGAAGCTTGACCTATTGAATAATTTGACAGTATTTTACTAAACCATAAGCCTCCTTTTTCTCAGAGCACCTGCATTATGGATCCTCCTTATATTTGCACTAGACAAATACTTAAAATATCTCAGCAGTCATTTCATGTTGGCACAATAATAGCTTAGCTAGAATGGATCTTCTTATACATGAGAATACAGAGAATGATTGTCTTACTAAGAAAAGCCTAACCGTTAAGAAGGCTCGTGTTCTTCCTCTAATGACTCACTTCAGGAGAGGTAGATAGGCAGGAAGGATGATTCATCATGGGACACCTACTGTACACTATTCTGGAATATATTTTTCTTCATCTCTCTCCCACTCTACCTATCAGAAACGGATAAATAAGACCATAAGGGCTTGGGGATTCAAAAAGAAGGGGAAATTGGCTAAAAGTCAATGCTGGCAGTAGAGGTGTCTTTACAGTTGTGTAAAAAAGTGGTGATGGCAGCACAGTAATGGGTTGGATTCACAGGTCAGATGGGCCTTGGCAGATATAACCAATAAATCTGTAAGCCTCAGGATACAATACTGAGTCAAAAGTTCAACCATGTTCTCTGGTTTTGCCTCCAAGCTTTTGTCCTTGCAAACTGCAACTTCTGTTCCTGGCCCTATTTCCCCAAAGAGCCCAGGAGTGAAATATCAGGGAAAACAAGAGCAACAGAAAAAAACAACACAATTCAGTCACAGGCTCAATGTGGCAAAAGGAAAATTACATCGTCACAGTGTCATGCTTTTCTGAAACTTACCTTTGAAAAAAGGTCAAGAAAACCAACTCAATAATATACTTTGATGTCACAGAAAAATTGTTGGAGGTTCAGCCATGCATTAATTTTTCATTCCAGCAAGTTGTGTTCCAGTACAAAAGATCACACAGGAAAATGAAGTTTAGGGTGTCATCCACATGCCCAGACCACAGATGCTCAATGCCTTTTCAGTAATGGCTAGAAAAGGAAAAAAATATCATTTTGTAAAAGCCCAGGGCATTAGTAAAGATGAGTGGTAAAGCCTGTGCAGGGATTATGCAGCTGCAGTTGGCTTGAACGTGCATTTAGAAACATGAAGTGGTGATTTAACAGGACAGATAACTCTACATAGCAAGCAAGAGCAGGGACTGAATAATCCCTACACCTGCAATTGCAAATGCTGGAGATGGCAGAACAGGATTCATGGGCTGGAACTTGAGCTGAAAGCTGCATTAACAAAGGGCATTTGTAGAAATGTCATGGGATCATTTATGACCACATTTAGTGACAATTTAGTTCTCTGGCTCATCAGAAATGCACAGGCTGCAGCAAAACATTTCACCCTATTACAGCACAATGTCTATGTTGGAAGATTTGCCTGTTGAAAAAAACATTGCTACATCCTGCAGCACTCTGGGCTTGCTTCTGTCCTCTGAACTCGGGCCCATGACAGATGCATATCCTATGGCAGCTAAACTGCAGTACCAGATAGAGGTTAAAATAAATAGAAGTCAAGGGAGACTAATAGATATAAAATATAAGTGTAACTGTCTGCTGGAAGTTTGAGTGTCATCAGTGAGGTGTAGCAATTTAACTCAGTTGTTCTGGATCTGGATCCCTGACTATCGCAGGTAGCTTTAAATCAGCGGGATTTTTGTAGAAACAAATTTTCTTAGAAATGTGATCACAATTCCATTGCTTCACTTGGAGGCCTTGCTAGCCTGGGATGTAAGAATAATTTTAACAATGTAATGGCCTTGTGTAATTAATGTAAAAGAGCCCATCTGAAATGTAAATCCTCTTTAAACAGGTAAGTAATCAATTTAGTGTTCTTAAAGAACCAGATCCTTGAAGAATGGAGCTAGCTGACAAATATAAGCATTACCTGAAAATTTTTCACCCAAGCAAGTTAGCCATTACTGGGCAACTTCAGAAGTCAGAACACTGTAGCTGGTTTTACTGAAAATGGTCTTCCAGCTCTGGTTGTGTCACCGAGGATAAGGACCAAATCCCCACCTTTAACCCAGAGTATTCCTGTTTTAAGTACAATACGACAGCACATTTTCATGCTTATGTACCTACAATACTCTTCAAAGGAGCATTTGTTTGGTGAACACAGAAACTGCTTTTGCCTGCTTAGTAATGGCTGCAACAAGGACATAAATATTTGCAAGAAACTTACCTGTAGCTTATAAACCATGGCAGATTTACCAGGCAATTCCAGTTCATCATCCTAGGACCTTTTTCAGCCAGACATGTGCCTGGCAGGAAATAGATACATTTAACACAAGACAAATTTCCCTTTCACTACTTATCCATAAGGTGTCTACACAAGCTCTGTTCCAGCACCAGTTTCTAAGTTTGGTACCTATGACTGGGGCACTCATAAAGGGCAATGCTTTAAGGAAGGCTGTCATAGTTCAGGTTTTTAAGCTGGATTCAGGCTCTAAATTCACACAGACAGCTTCTATACCAATAAATCAAGCAACACAGACAGACAGTGGAAATCAATAGTCTGTACTCTCAAACTGTTAGAGGAGCCCTGGCATGGTTGCAGCCTGTGCAAATGCTGCAGCACTCACCGAAACCTTCCCAAGCACAGAGCAGCCATTAGCACAGACCAGAGGCTGCTCCCAGTAGACAATCTGGATACAGCCTTCCCGTTTTGGAGGTTGAATTTTTACAGTGTTTGTGCATCAGTTGATGTCAATGCCTGAATACAGTTTAATAAACGTTTCATTTCCTAGTGTAAATCTGTAATAGATGTTTCTAAAAATTTCATCCTAAATCTAACTGTCAGCAGTGGAAGTCCAGAGCGTCACTGAGATTTTTAGCACCGGTGAGAGATCACCAGAACAACAATGAACACTGTGCTCTGATTCAGCCAGATGGGATCCTGAAAGGTGGTGTTTAACACAGCTCCACCAGTTGAGCCACGGCTTTTCCAATCTCAGTGTTACCATAAGTCCCAGGTTGCCAGAGGCTCGGAGCCTTGGACTGGTGCTGGACCCGCAGATGCCTCAGTCTCAATGAATGCTCTCGTCCATCTCTGACTGCCCTGGAGTGTGAGGCTCCTCCTTTTTGCTCATAACTCCATGTGGGAGCTGTGTGGTGACACACCTGAGAGCCAAGGCAGGCAATGACCGGAGCTCTGGTGCAGGCACAGCACACTGCCACACACCCACCTGTCACGAGCAAAGGAAACCCAAATACGTGAACCTCTGTCACAGCTCTGGCTCTCTGCAGCACAGAAATGAGACTCACTGCTGACCCCCTCGGCAGACCAAGGCCTGAGGAGCAGAACAAGGTAGGCTTTTCAGCAGCCCTTGCCAAGCTGCAGGACACCTTGCCAGGAAAGCTGCAGTAGAGCATAAAGCATGACTGTGTTGAAAGCTGCCCTGGGGTCTCATTCAGGTGGTCCACTCTGGGATCTGGCTTGCATTAGCAGGCCAATAGAGAAGGTTGACCAATCCTGCCATGTGCCAGACCAGGCGTTTGTGTCCTCCTTGCCCATCATGCAACCTGTGCCATGCCACGAAGGAGTTGCTGTGCTTCACCTCCATCTATTGCTGATGGAAGACGACTGTCTTGGGAAGCATTCACCATCTGCACTGTCCATAGGTGGATTTGATGGATTGGGGTCAAAGACAGATTTTTATTTTTTTGGGCTCCATCACCATGGAAGACTACAAACAAAAAGAATGAAGGTGTCATGAATGAAGAAGGTTGTAAAAGTGGATGTGTCATTCTGTTCTCCTCTGAAAGGTAAAAGTGAGATGCCAGCAATTTATGATCAGTTCTGGGAGTAGGTTTGATCAGAGAACTTTATATTTGTGACATTTCTGTAAGTGTCTTTCTACCAAGGTATATGCTGTGCAATTGAGTCAGGCTCTTTCCTTCTGATATCTGAAGTGTTAATTATTAATCCTTAAAACACAGTTACTGGAACTGTGCTCCCAGAGGAGATAGTGGATTGGCTTACAGTGGTACACTCCAACAATAAAACCTTACACTAATTCCTTTGTTTAACAACAATCACATTTGATGAAAGATGCAAGCATATCTGCACATGTGTGTGTACATGTGCATATAATCTGTGGGATTTGATTAAGTGCAGGTCCACAGGCTATGCATAAACCTCTCATTGTATCAGAATAAACAGTAATTTTCCAGGGCTGGCTCCACACTATCTTTGTTTGTTCTGTATCTGTCGTAGGATAACAGGCTCTTAACACTGATCAGAGCTACTAGTCTCCCCTGTAAAAAATAACTCATGCGCTGCAAGGTATTTAGTATCGCCATGAACTCCCAACCTAACTTCCTTGTATTCTGTACAGACACCTGTTAACACCACGTCCTCTTTTTCAAAGGAGGAGCTCCCTTACTCTGTTCCACAAAAGCAGATTGTCTTCAGCATTATTTTGATCTCACTTAACGCATCTTGCACAAACAGAAGGTGCTTGCAATGGCACTGGGCAGACTTCTGAAACAAGGCAGCTTTTGAGTGGAATAGAGCATTTTGGGGTTCTCACGTTAGAAAGCAAAGTAAAATATGCACACAGTTCACACCAGCAGTGTCCCTAGTGTCTCTTACGTCTCCAGCAGAATTGCAGTCACCTCAGCAGCACACAGCTGAGTTCATACCACTCTGTCTGTTTGCCTTGGCTGCCCATCATTAAAAGCCCATATCTGACCACAGGTCTTCCATCATTTCTCCAAGACAATTCTGTTCATCTGTTGACAGCTCTTGATATTTCATCCATGCCTACTGGGAATAACATCTAGCTCTTATTTCCCTGTCTTAGAAATGAGATTAATCTTCCTGATCACAACATTGAAATCAGGAAGGAAATATTCCTGGTTTTCATAAAAATAAATTTCCCATTACCTCCACAGTTGTGTTTTAAGTCTGGGCTGAACACGCCTTTCTGAAAGTTCCCTACTTAGGATGGCAGTGAAGCCCATTTCAGGCTGTCAACTCAGATTTACCACAGCAGTAAAGGTGATGTCCTCAGGCAAGCTGACAGTCCCATACAAGGCAATATTTTCACACACTGCCTGTTCTTTGAAGAATCTCAAACTGCTTCACAGCAAGAAATAACAGAATGGGGCTATGACTGAGAAGGCAGAGCAAGATACAGAAAGGTCCTGGCCAAGGTCAAAGGAACTTATTCAGGATGTTGACCTACACGTGGCTGCAGATCAAACAGGGACGGCAGGAGTATTTTCTTCCACCACTCCCTTCCTGCATTCCCCAACAGGGTCAATACAGCACACAAAAATAAACTGAGGTGTGGAGTTAATTCAGCTTGCTGTCAGTCATGGTCATTCAGGAGCTTCTGAACATCCCATCCAGGTGTCCTTCCGATGACGTCTAGGGCACAACCAGGACTCACTCTGGTTGTCCCAGTCTAATCTGCTGCCACGTATGAGTCAGCACTGCCATTTTGCTGTGCTGTGCCTGACGCAACAGCTTGGACATGACTAATTTCACTGCATCACTAATTTCGAACAATGACCCCTTACGGAGAGGTGGGCACACACCGCTACGTGTTCTGAGCAGTATCAGCAGAAGACGTTGGAAAGTTGCAGGGGCAGGACTGTGTGTTGCGGAAAGTAATGGTGAAGGGTGATGATGGTAAGAGTTTCTGGATATGAAGATCTGAAATTTTAATGAGTTCTTGTTAAAAAAAAAGTTTTGTTTACAAATGAAAAACTATCATCCAAACTTAAAAAAATCGCACTGAGACGAACCTTGTGGTTGAATTTCTGGTCTTACTGAGGTTTAATACCCAGGTGAAACAGTAGCTGCCAATTATCTTAACCCTTGCTATAGAAAGCCAGGGTATTCTTAGGAAGTATTTGAAGCAAACCCTTGATCTATTGGTATCCCTGAAGCTACTCACATGCTTTGATCTATGGCCTTGATCTGCAAAGACAGCTGGGACTTACTCTGCTCAAAAAAGAAATAGTCCAACCAGTTTAGCTACTGCCCTCCCCAGCTAGCCTTGTAAATGCTTATCCTTCAGTGCAGGATCTGATTTTTTTTTTTTAAAACATTGCTCCAAGCTTGTATCTTGGGTCTCTATCTCCATTCATTCTCATTTTCAGAAGAGATTTCTGCCCTTTGGAGCTGACACCCCTCTTGACAACAGGCCATGTAGGCAGTCTGAAGACTGCAGTGCTGTGTGGAGGTATCAGCAAGCCCTGGACAAACTGAAGGCTGCTCAAACCCAGCCATGTGGAGTTGATGCGGGCTGCTCTGTCTTGCTCCTTCACGACACACCACCGTGCATGCTCTGGCCAGGTCCTCAGCTGATAAAACCAGCAATACTTTGCTGACCCCAGGACATGTGCTGACCTTCACTCACCACAGGCTGTCCCTGCAAGCAGCCTTGCCCTTCTGTATTTAACCAACTTGTCAATCCACCTCCAGCTCCCCCTGCTCAGAAGAGTCCTGCCACTCCACTGGAAGGTGGCATGGGATGGCCCCATCAAAGTGCCAGTGATGCAAACCCCAACCAGCACTGGGCTGGTTCCCAGGCATTGCCTTGCTCTGCATAAGAGACCTTTGGTAGCTCCTGGAGATCTGGGGACTACATCGTGCTGTGCATTTTCCAGAGCTCAGGGCCCACACAAACAAGTTGAGAGGCTTGGTTAGGGTTCAGCATGGTGCCCGATGAAATCGGTGCTGGATGTAATAATAGAGAGAGAGAGGAGAGACAACAGGAGACAGTGAGAGGAACGTGCATTTCCACAGGTCAGCCCTCCACAAAGACATCAGGGACTCATTGTAACAGATGAAAAAATAAATGTCAGATGGCCCTTTCTTGGTTAATTAGGCTTGGCTTTGCTGCGGTGACGTCTCCTTCAAATAGCACTTTTTACGTTCTAAAGCCAAGGAAAAAGCCAGTGAGCATCTGACTTCTGAACAAGCAATACTGAAAGCAATTCAGTCTTGTTTTTGTGAACATGCTTTCCCCATTATTTTAGCACAGCTGTGTAATCCCTGAGTAATTAAAACGGCTCCTCAAAGCTGCCACTCTTTTCTGCCTTTTGGTCCATGTCAGTGCCGATCTGTTCAGCCGTGTAGGAATATTAAGAGTGCCTGCTATAGCTAAGACTCCTTGGCTTTTATCCAAATGGTCTCTTCAGTGTCATCTGAAGAGAAGGACAGATTCTGCTTTTACTGTAATCTCAGATTAACTGTTGCTTTAAATTCAGTTTTAGTCTATTTACACCAGTCTGATAAGCATCAGCATTACACAGCAGCTAAGCATTTCAAGAGGACATGAAGAAGTTATTAAATATACCAAGGGAGCAGAGGAAGTAGATTAAGAAAGACATTAGTAATTGGGGTGAACATGAAACTGCAGTCACTCAAAGCAGCTGGGTCCTTTGGAAGTTTAAAAAAAATAGGACATTTTCAATAAGAAAAAGCTGATGAAAGAAGTGCAGAATGTGAGGAAGTTAAGAACCCTATGTGAAAGCCACATCAGATCATCAAAGATCACATAAGAAGTTTTTGGACCATTTGCATTCTGTGAGGTATTTGCTGCTCTGCAGACAGACAGACTGCACTAACAGCTGTCTGCTGTGGTGATACCAGGGCCAAGGGAGACCCCAAACAGGGCAGCGCAGAGGACATGCAAGCTAGGACCATGTGGAAGAGAGAAAAGTAAACACAAACACAGGTACTTGTTTAGGAGGAAACAGTCAAAAAGCACCTGGGCAGAAGAAAGGACAAACAGAAGCAACAAGGATGGATGGGCAACATGACAGGACTTTGTGGAGCCAAAAAGCAGCAATAAAAGCTCCCTCTGTCACTCCCCTCTGCTTGGGCTCAGACTGTGTGCTGGGCACACAGGCTTTAGCTTGATGAGGAGTCTGAGTTAAGAACACAACTGCCCCATGCTGAACAACTCAGACATATCTCAAAAATGGCAGGCAGACAAAATCAGAGATACTACCTATACATTCCCCTAGTTTTATCTGCTGGCTCCTGGTGGGGGCCAGAAGGATTAGGCCAGCAGTGTCACTTCAGTGTCTCTGGCCTGAGAGGGAGTGATGTGGGACCCAACACCATTGATGCACTGCTCTACAGCAGAGGCATCCCAAGAGACTCCTGGCCACGTCTTGCATGCAGACCACTGACCCTACCTCCCTGCAGGCATCTGCAGAGAGCCTCATCACTTCAGCAGACACGTCTAGGCTTACAAGTGGCACTAAGGCACTCTAAAACAAGTCTGCATGGGTAGAAGAGACTTTCCTACCTTTTTCCTGCAGCCACACTCCATGATTTCTCATCATGCTGGTTTTACACACCATAGGATGTGGAATCAGTTCTTGTTGAGCCCTTTATGGCCATCCTGAAGTGAAAAAACAGGGCAGTGGTGTTAGTACACAGACTTGCAGCAGCAATGACTGATGACTTGGCTCTGTTCACAAAGCCATGAGCCTGTCTTGGTAGGTTTCTTTCAGATGTCTCAGATCCATCTCTCTCTTGCATTATTAAACGCAGCATCCACAACCACATTAAGCTTCATTTTCAGCTCCTTTCAGTAGCTTATTCTCAACCCCTGTCCCTTGGAAATAAGTCCATGGCCTGTTAACCCTCTCATTGCTTGTGAGATATAACAGCTACCCCAGCAGCAGTGGCACTTCCTTTAGGCACACATGGTTTCCCATCCCAGAAAAGCATGGGATATACACCTGTATGTCCCCGATACCCAGGAGATGCTCCAAAGAGTGAGCAAGCCGTGATCACTCCTTTGAGACACTGAGATCTGAGCTATCCTGGCTTTCCTCACACACATCCACCACTGGGTATCATAGCCATCCAGCAGCCTAAGGGATGCAGGATCAGGCCACCTGCATGCTCAGGAGAGCTCCTGTGCACAACACTGACTCTGGAGGTAGAGACACACCATGCTCTAAATAAGGGGCTTGGTGTCAGTGCTGGGTTACTCCTGCAGTACTCCCATGTGTCCTATCTAAGAGGATGCAATCAATCCTGAGCCATTCTTGTTCTTCAGGATCCTCTGAATCCAAAATCCTTCACTTGTACAGCAGTGGGCTTTAGATATAACAAAGGTCATATACATGAAAATATACCTCCCTTAAAAGAAAAAAAAGCAAGCACCCTATTTACATAAAGTAACTATTTACATAAAATCTAAGTAACACAAAACAATCAAGACCTTTTCCCGTCACATGAAACACCGTTCTCCTCACCATGGACAGGTTGCCCTGTTCCCTAGATACACAATGTGGTGAGTGGGGGACAGCAGAAGGGGTGACACATCTGCAGGTGGCAGGGGAAGGACAGCAGGACATCTTGCAGGGCCTGTGAATGCCTGTTTGTGCCCGCAGATGCTGCAGGAGGGACAACACAGCTGCAAACTCACACAGCAGCACCCGTTGATGCCCTTGACCACAGCACAAGCTGTGATGTGCCCTTGGACTCACAGTGGCTCTGGGAAGGAGGATGTGCGCTGAGCATCAGCAAACCAGTGCTGGGTTTGGGCTGTGTGTCTGGCCTCGTCTGTACCGGAGGGAATGAGACAGAAAAACACAATTAGCACAAGCTCTTAGCACGAATGCTTTCAGCTCTGGCGGCCCCTGATTCAATTGCTGGCATCCACCCAGGCAGCAGCTGTCACCTACCTTTCCCTCCAGTGAGATAGAGAGGTTTGTATGAGGAGTCATATGTAGTGGTTTTCCTTGACAGAAAAGGTCTGGAAAACAAAGGGCTTTGTATCAGGTAGGGAGGGGAGCTCTGCTCTCAGGTCGTGGTTTCTAGGGCACATATCTGCATTCCTTTGCTTTCCACACCCCAGCCAGGTACACTCCCTTTCCAAGCACTTAGCATCCTCCTTACGTTCCTCTTTTTTCTTGCCATTGATCTTCCAGAACTTCTCCTTCCAAAGATAAGGTCAGTGAAGCTGCACCTATACTGTTTTCTTTTTTGAGCTAAATGTTTAATAGCCTTCCTATCAAGGAAAACATTTTTCTCTGTCTTGCCTGCTCCTATTTCTCCCACGTTTGCATTATCCCTTGCTAAATATATTATGAGTCACTGTTAACTTGAGACCACTGGCTGCCTCCCCCTCCCCCCTGCCCAGGAACTCCTTACATAAATCATTGGGATTGCAGAACAAAAAAACCCAAAATCAAACAAAAACTCAAACATGTGCAGATTTATTGCTGCTTTTGTTTCCTCAATGCACAGACAAATTAATATTATGGAGATTAGATCCCTTTGCTCAGCTCCCTCGAGCACAGTGCACTATGACAAGAAAATCCCTGTTCTGTGCTGAAAAAAAGGACTGGATAAACTCTGCTATTGCACAATCAAGAGATCCTGAAGAAAGAGGATTATTAAAGTGGAACACAATATGAAAGATAATTAACTCCAACCACAATCTAAGATGACATTGAGTTGCAGAGGGATAGCAACTCCTCTGTATATGATCTGTGGTAGGAAAGCCAGTGAAGGTCTGCTGCAAACCTCTTGAATGCAGAACGGTTATGGGGCTTTGTCTGGGCTCTGAGCTTTTCACAATGTCCATTTCACAAGGAGGAAGAGAGAAAGGTGAAGAAGACTATAAGGGAGATATCATCAGCTATGTCTTCTCAAATCAACTCAAAGTCAATTCGCTATCAGGTTTACAGGATTTTATTGGTAGCTGAAATCTGTGAGAGTTACAAAAAATATTTGTAACCAATATCCTCCATACAAACCACAGTCATAAAGAGCATTTGAACAACTCCACAGACCAGCAGTAGAGGGGCCAATATACTTTCATGTTTCTCTGACTTGTGAGAGAAGATTTAGAAACTGTTTTTCAGGCATCTAGAAATGTCACTGAGTGGGGGGCCATTTTGCCATAAATGAGCTGAGAGGCTTTACCAAAATGTGCTTCCCAAGAGCTACATTCCTCTTGAATTTCCAGGCTTCTGTCTCACCACTTTGTTTTGCTTCTCAGAGCATTAGAACAGCTTCCCAAGTAATTCATACACTCAGTCCTCAAAGATTTTGTCAAAGAATTAACCAAACATGGCAACTTCCACCTGGAAAATGCTTTAATTTTTAAACACCCTCAATGCCATTTAATTACAATGAGTCTGAGAAATAGATGAGGACAAATCCCAATTTAGCCTCAAAGAAACTGAGTCCAAGAAGTTCAAGCTCAGGTGCCACGCATGACCTCATGCTCAGCACCCCAGAACACCATGTATCATCCTCTGTACAGACCTGGAGACCTAGCCCATGGCCAGCTGAGCAAGATCACCCTTGTGTTTGGGCACCCAGACAGGAATTGACTCCATTGATAACCTAAAATACCACTGATGTGGGCATAAGGCACAATCTCTGAAGCTATTTTCTTGGTTCTGCTGGTGCAAATCCTGCTCCCATTAAGCGTTATCACCAAGATCAGTTAGCTGGTGAGATACCAGCAGGAGCAGAGGGAACCAGGTTCAACTCTGTCGCGTTTCACTAAATGGCAGGTCCACCCACATACACCAAAGTGGAATTTTGCTGGATGTAAAAATCAAGCTATGCCTCCCTCCTCCTCCCCCCCGTCTCATGCAGTTTAGCATGACAGTTCAGTGTATAGAAGGTATTATGGGATGCCTATGCATCATGGTCTCTGGTCTGGACCACCGCTATTCTTCTCCTACACATACACAACACACCCAAGCACACACAGAAAAGCTGCCGAGTGCTTATATAATCCGATGTGTCAACAAAGTAAGGTCCCTGCCAACTCTCCCACGTCTGGGGACTTTAAATGGTTTCAGCTTGTCCCAGACAGAGCATTTCAAACAAGTGAAAAGTTTCCCTTTGAGTCTACCCAAGCCCAGCCTATCCAAAACCATACCAAACCTTAGTTCTACGTGAGAAAACAACTTCAGCTGTTGCTAAACAAGCAGCTGAGAAAGTACAGGCTGGCAGCACTGCCTTCTGCTAGACCCTCATCTTTCCATCACTGTGCAGTGCATCTGAGATGCTGTGTCTGTGCCGAAGTAATCGTGTGGCATCCATCTGTTGAGTACAAAAGCACTTCTTTTGAGAGACTGAGGATTACTGTAGCCAGCTAGAGCCACCACCGCTGACATCTCTGAGTGACATCACTTTGGTACAACACTCTCATGAAAGTCAAGGCCAGGAGGCATCTACCATTTTGGATGCAAAAAAGTTGTGGTCAGCTGATGGCAAAAATAAAAAATATCTGTGTGTAAGTTAGTTCTGTTTTTCTCCCCAACTCTATGAGAAGCAAAAAGCATTGCGGGAGGGGTGCCATCCCTTGAGATGTCTGATGGTTTTTGTTAGATATGTCCTTAACTCTAATGCTGATGGGTGGCACATGCCAGCACTGGTTGGCTCAGCTGAAACTGCTGGCGTGGGTTATCATGGCTGTGGAGTGGACAAGCAGATCTGCCGTGAGGTCCTACCAAAGCAGGAGGAGGTGGAGACCTCCTTCCTAGGAGATATATATATTTGTATGTTCAGTGGCGGAATATGCTGACATTTAATTGTTTAATGATGCGTAGTGATGCAATGTTACCTTTGCATTAAAGCTATTTCTAAAAGTTGTTTTAAATGCATCATAGCCAAGAGTATTTTAGCCCATAGATTAAGCAAAGGTTAACTTCATGGGATTGTTTGGTTAATTGCTTCTCTGAACTGTGAACTTTATGAAATTCTAGACTAAAGAGCTTGAAGCCAGTAGGCATCCAGGAAATGAAGTTCCAGTTTCTAAGAAAATGATCAGCATTCAAATCTTTTCCACACTGGAACAAGCCCAAGACTTTTTGCTTTATTTTTTTCTTTTACTAAATACACCTTTGCAAGATACAGGCAACCTCTGACACCTCAGTAGCCACCCATTTCAGGTGATCACCCTAAGACATGGAAGGCTTAGATTTAAATCATCCAGCTAAAGAAGGCAAAGACAGTTGGGTCCACAGAGATGCCTAACCTCTGCGCTGCACCTTATCTTAAGCAGAAATCCTGCTCTAGACTCTACAAGTTTACATCAAGGTTTGCTCAGGTTTGCAAAATGGCTGTATTTTGACCATATGGAAAAATTCCTCTTGAAGCCTTGGGCCTCTTTTAAAAAAAAGAACATAAAAATCCACATTGAGCAAAGAGCCTCAGTCACCATGCTCCTCCATGTACTGGCCTTAGGTGCTTGGAAAGGTACAAGCTCTTCTGGTGATGGTAAAACCCTCTCGACCCGCAGTGGACCTGCAGGAGCACCTCTTCACATGCTGGCCCCTGGTCTGTGACTGACCCTTTGCCACCTGCAGAGGCTCCCTGACCCCCTCTGCCCTGGGTCTGTGCCATCTCAGGAGCCTGAGGCAGGTGAATGACTCAAACCAGAGACCTCAGACAGGTTCACAGAAAAACTGTGACTCCTGACTTACCTTAACATAGAAAAAAGTCCATGTGCTGGCAAGATAATAAGATATTAATGAAGTGAAGCACTGTGCCGAGGCAGAAAGCCCATCTGTGGATATGATTCATGCATTTGAAAGGTCTAGAGAGTAGAATTTCAGTAGGATAAGCACAGCTTCCACATTCAGGCTAATGGGACTAGCGTCGCTTCCCAAAATGTAAGAAAAAATTTCATGTTTTTGTTGAGTGATTTTGCAGCCCACTGAACAC
>NW_010165842.1:0-47533 GCF_000695765.1 Mesitornis unicolor | reverse complement strand
CATTCCTGCACAGAGGCAAAAATGCATCCTGTATATACACCATCTTCATGAACCCCATTCCCCTCCCTCCAGACCCTGCACTCTCGAGTTCGCTACAGAGCTAATGGTTTCAAAAATCACTCTACAAAGATAAATTCCAGTGCATGCAGCCTTACCACTGTCTTGTGTGGCCAATTAATATTCAGGAATGTGCTAAAATATTTCACAGGAAAGAATGAATGCTTCCCTTTCATGTTTACTTTTCAATATGTGAATATTTATTTTCTCATGTCAATAATTACTCTAATGTTTCAGAACACTCCATTTAAAACTGGCTTTCATTCACAGAGAGCCATTTTTGAATGAAAATGAGGCAATCAATGTTTTTAAAAGAACTTATTTTTCAAGTGAAAATAAGCACAATTTCACAATTTCTCCTCAAAATACAGGCTAATTTTCAAGAAGCTTGAAGGAAATATTAATGCCATTGTAAACATGTAATATAATTTTCTAAGCTTTTATTTTACACAACGTTTTCAAGACTAATTAATGATCTGAATATCTCAAAATACTTAATTTGATACTAACAAGAAGGAGGTTTAAATTCAGGCTGTTGCCACTGTCTTTACCAGTGCAGCATCTTTGTCATTCTCCTTTCACTTTACCTAAGCTGTGCTAGCATTGTAAGACCTGGCAGTGACGATAAAACTCTTAAAATTTTATGCTTGAAATCTTCAAAAACTACCTTGCAGACTGCAGAAAAGTAAGATTTACTTCTGTTAGAAATATGCTGTGTCATGCATGGGCTAACCTTCACAGCTCAGCTCTCTTTTTAAATCCGGTGTGACATGCAGCTGGATTCAGGCAGTCACTTACAGATGAAATGGATATAGATTTGTCCCTCTGTATGACTTGGTGACTGGTGGGAGCATTCAGGGACTATCAGTATGAGGTGCTGGACAACCATCCTTGACTATCAAGGGCAATGACTTCTCCCTCACAACCTCTGAGTGGTTAGTGTACGTGAAAGCAGGTGGAAGGAGTGCATCAGCATGAGGTTTCTGGTTTGTTGTGCCACAGGACAGCCTGCAACACATTGCTCTTCCTTGCTCTCCCTCATCTGTCATCATTGCCCCAGATGATAGCAGAGAAACTCTCCATGAGGAAAATGGCAATAAGCAACTAAAATATAGGATGTGACAGCAGATCCTGGTTGTGGCCTTACTCACACACACACATGCTCACTCACAGGGCTGGGTGTTGCAATGCCACAGCAGCCATGGGAGGCAAATGTGGAGAAGACACAACATAAGTATAAAGATCTGTTGATTCCTTCAGGAATAATACTATCTGCTTTGTTGGTCTTATTTGAAACTCAGTCAACAGAGTAGAGCAAGAGAATGAGGTGATGGTCCACTATGGGGCTTCCTCCTTAGAGGGAGAGAAAGCAGCAGAAGACTGGCAAGAGACCTTGAGGATGGCTTGTGTTGTGACTGCAGTTCAGTACTCAGCCAGGAATCTGGTCTTATGCTGCAAGCTGCACAGAAGCCATTTGCTATGTATTTAGTGAAAATATAAACCAAACTCCATGATGAGAGTGAGGTTTTGGCTTAACCACTCCTTACCAGATGATACCAAGTGTTTTAAAGTGCTGCAGTACTTGGACACAAGCGCTGAGCTGACTAAATATTTTGTGCTTTCTTGTCACCTTATTGTAAAGCTTCCAACTAAGGAGGACTTAAAGTGGTTCTAGTCAATATTTTTATACTTCCCTCCTACCCGTTTGTCAAAATTTAAAGGAAGGCTCGCTCACTTGTAAAGGTGCAGTGGAATATGTTAGTCATCAGGTTTAAGAGACAGCTTGTAATGCAAGATGATTCCAGAGATACTGCTGGAAATGCTGGAGTCCCTGTAATGATGTATGTCCCTGCGGTAAATGCACACCTCTGCACTTGGCAGGCTTCTGCAAACTACATTAGCTTTGAATGGCAGCAAATATTAAAGCAAAAGTAAATGGGTACCACATCTGTGCTCTCCTCTAGTCTGACAGTTTGTCCATTTGTTCAGGGGTAATGAAACCATTGAACACTGGAACTGATTGCAATAACACATCTGCACACTGACAGGTAACTTACTGGGGGGCTGGTAGAATGCTAAAGTCTTAATTTTAAGTTCTCATATAAATTCAATAGGATGATTACTTGAGGACACTTAGTTGAGAACATACTAAGGAGATTTAGATGTCAACTGCAGTTAGTCGTAGCAAAACAGGAAAAAAGAATAAAAACAGTGGGAAAAAAATGAGAAAGAGAAGAGAAGCCACCACCAACGTCCTGCTCATGTCTGCTGTTGCCATGGTCATGACCCTTGGACACCGATTCTGGACACTGCCAGTCCACTCCAGCAATCCAAATTTGACCCTGATCAGGAGAGGACTCGCAAGGCACCTGCATCAGATCAGTCAGCATATGGGATGGGGTCTATGCTGATGCCATGCTTATCCTCTGACTTCATGCTAGCAGTAAAAGGGCAGAGGATTCCCAGTACATGTTCTCCTTGTGCCAACATCAGCTTGTCAGAGTTTCTTGAGTAACTTTGAACCAGAGCAGCGTGTTCGCACTGGATCAACACTATGCATCACGGGGCGCAGTGTTTTCAGTACACTACAAGGAGCCTTTCAGACTTCACTTACCGTGGCTCATCTCCGTGCAATGCTATTAGCACCACTGCATGGATGGGTTTAAATCACAATAAAACTGAAGGTGTGGACACAAATTGCGGCAGTTGCTGACAGACAAATAGAGAACGTAATCTCATGATCCGAAAGTCCATTCAGCAGAGGTGCAGCCAGTATTAAATACTCTTTGCTCAAGAAGTTCCCATTTGTATTAGAAGATTTGAGTGAAATTCAGTTTTCCTGAAGTCAGCTGGAGCCTTGCCAAGGTTGTCAGTGAGGCCTTAATTTCACAGTCTGGCTTTGGAAATCTTGTTCCCTTTGTTAACGCTGGCATTTTGGCTGCAGAAAAGAGTTATTTGGGCTCTAGGCAGATAATTTCTTTTCCTCACAGCTGCTGCTTAGCAAGTGCGCATCAGCCATTTTCCTGATCGTGCAGTCCCATTATAAATTAAGAAAAATTTATGAGCAGGACAAGTAAATCCGCTGCTCCCAGAAGATTTCAACTCAGTCTAATGACAGTTGATTCTTCTCCTCACATGCTTTATAAAGAAGAGATCCATTGTGCTGGGGACACTGTGTGCCACCAGCCCACCAAACACAGAGCAGCTTTGCTCTTACGCACTCTGCTTTTGTAATTAGGTTTCTCTATTCACCCTTCATTCAACAGGACTTGAGAATTAGAAAAGGTAAGTAATATCAAAGAGATGGGTGAAATGTTACATTTTTCTTTCCTCAGGGATCTATCATACCATATATACATGCCTAGCATATCATGTCTGGATAGGACATGCTAAAACACTCAAAAATGTATCAATGGAATTTGGTTTGGTTTCTTTTGACCAAATATTCACTGTCAGAAACAAGGCTAAAACTCAGACTTCCTGACATAACTCCAAGCTACCCAAAGCAAATCAGCTTTCTTTATCCTATTAACTTGCCAGAGCTTTGGTTTCCATACTGATTAAACAGCTTTTACCCAAGAAACATACTCTAATTTCGTTTGTGTACTTTGTGTTTTAAGCTCTGTTCAAGCAAATTTACTGGATCAGCTGGTTCTGCATAGCTGCTAGCATGAAATCCATGCTCTGGCAGGAACGGCACTGGCAGTCTCTGAGCGTAGCCTTGCTTGGTGGTGACCCCTCAGCAAGATCAAAGACATGGGACAAACTGTGCTTCCAACAACCAGCCATTATTTGAGGGGTAGCTATTGTATTTCACAGTGATTTCATCATGTGTGACTTGCCTTTCATCCTCAAAGCCTGAGCTTACACTGACAGAGTTGGCAACAGGGGACACTGGGCTATGTCCAGTAGCAAACAGTGCAAAAGCAGGAGTGGATTCACATTTGTGGTGTTTTCTTCAGCCCAGCTCTATTCTGATCCTGAGGACTGAACACCCACCAGCAGCAGAAACACACACTCCTGGAGTGGTCCATGTGAAAGTAGGATAGTTTGTGTGATCCAGCATGACCCCTTGATGGCAACCAAGTCCCTGGAGGTGGGAATGAGCAGCACTTTCACTCAGAAGTGCACTTCTGAGCTGAACTAACAAGCTAATGTAGATGCATTAGTGATCCTTAGCCAATCCAAACTTCAATTCCAGGATTTATATCTGCTGTCTCCACAGCCTCCATTAAATCACTGGGACTTTCTGCTTCAGTTCCCCATCTACAACACATTATTAGAGTGCTTCTTTAAGGATATGTTTGTTAATGCTTCCAAGAGACACTTGCACATTGTGATGATGAGGGCTCAGAAGAAGAAGAAAGATGTTTTAGCTTCACATTGATGTAAAGTTTAACACACAGGTTTGCTCTGATGCCTCATTCTTTAGCCCTGCCAGCCTATCTATGAATAACATTAAAGATGGAGCATCTTTTGTATTTTTTCAGTATTGACTGCGATTTCTGAATCCCAAAACACATAGGATGCTGGTTGAAGCTGTCAGTCTTCTGAAGCATTTCTGAAAAGCTCATAAGCATCTTGAAGAGCTCTGCAAAGCTACTGATTTTCAGTCCTTGCATCGGGGCCTTTGATGTGCTCCCGTTTCACTTATCACTTGTGATCACTGTTACTGGCTGTGGTGGAGGTTTTATACCCACAGCTATTTCTCCAGCTTCTTCTGAGAGCAGCTTTGGAGTTGGAAGTATAGCCATTTTGGGTCAACGTTTATCAATTTCAGCAGAACAAATGCTGTGAGGTCTCACTCATAAGCTGTAGACACCCAAGGTTTTTCAGAAGCTCTTCATAATAATGTGTTCAATACCTCCTCTCCCTTTCTATCTTTCCTGCCTGTACACTCACTGCCAGAAAACCAGAGACCAGCTTCCAAAGCTGCTCTTAGTGCTTCACAACAATAGACAGAAAGGCGTGAGACACATACCTCTTCCAGCCAAATCTGTGCATCAGCGGAAGGGGTGAGTTGGCACCTTGTTCTCAACTCTGTCTTCGTTTAGCTATGAATCACACCAACTCGACTGCAGCTTTTGGAATTATTTTGACTGATATTACCTGATATCACCTGAACTGTCTCATTCATTGTCCAAATCCCTGCATGACTGTGCTTCTGTCTTCCTTTCCTCTTGCCCCTCTCTCCCTCCCACAGGTGATGTTAGCTAATTCACAAGGAGAACTTTGTGTTGGAATTGACATATGTAGTTACCCTTTGACTTATTCAGCTATGAACTCCCTCTTCATTAAAACCGCTGTCATGATCTTTGTATTTCAGCTTTTTGTTTTCCTGTCAAGGTAATAAGATGTAAGGCAAAAAGAAGTAACTGGACAACCCATATCAGTGAAAACCAATGCAAGCCAATGCCAAGACAAGGCAAATATGGAAAAGGAATTATTCTCTCACTTGCAGAGCAACTCTCTTACCAAAGCAGTGAGTATCAGGAGATAGGAAATAGTCCAAAACTCACCAAAGGCCACTGACAAAACTCTCACTGAGTTCCTGACAGACCACACAGCATCTCAGGAGTGGTAGGACAGAGATTAAAGCTGCTGCTTGCATCAGTTCACTCTCCCAGCTACCCCAGCAAGGTTATCGTGAGACAAGAGAGCAAAGACATCCACATGTCTGTCCATATCGAGTTTCTGCTGCAAGCTGTATGGACACAAAGCACTTGGATCTCCACCTTTGAAAACAAAGAGAGAAAAAGCCTGCCCACGATGTCTGAGTAGTGAGCCCAGGAACCTGCCTCCTGTCCACGCCGTCTTGTGTGCCACTGCCACACCGGGGTGAGGCCAGGCAGCCCCAGCACTTTACTTTCTCAAGATGCAGGTTTGGGAGGTATGCATCACTAGATGAGCAGGAACGGAGGAAAAGTTGTTTGCCAGTGCAAAAACTGGAGCTGTTTAAGACAAGAAGAGCCTGTGTGCATTTGACATTGCCCAGGAGCAGGGGTCTTGCCAGCAGTGTCTCTCTCGGATGTTCTCATATGCCAAATTAACCACACACAGAGCAATCAGGGCCCAGCCTTCTCCACACAGCCAAACGGGCTGCAGGACATAGCTCCAGCACAGATGGGAAGTGGGGTAACAAGTTACAAAATGCATCCCAGAGATGGGATTCAAGATACCAAAGGATGCAAAAACAAGTTCCCACAGCACAACAGGTATTTAAGGTCTCACCATAGCCTGTGGAGAGTCAACCCCCAGGGCCAGTGTATGCTATAATGGACACTCTCCAGCTGGATCTGTCTCCAGGCTCCACCATGCACACCAGCTGGACCCCCATTGACCGTACCAGATGCCCCTGCACATGTAGGCTCCTACACTGTCAGTCCCAGGCCGAAACCCAGCCCAGGTGTCAGGGTGCCTGTATTCTGCCTGCAAATGTATTTCCCAGGCCGGTCTCACCCCATCATGTATCTGCTGCTGTTGATGGATGAGATTGGCAGAGTCTGCAGGCTCAGGTTCCCTAGCTAATGCCTCTTTCCTCAGTAAAATGAATATGAGGACAAAAGCTTGGCACAGTCAGTCAGAGGGCAATATTCCTTTACGTGAATCTGATTTCTGGACTAAAAGCACCTTTTAGCCTTCTGCATTTTATGATAGCAATTTATTTTTTTCTATGTAACTCACACGAGTGGTAGGCTCTTCAAAACTATTATCAGCAAAGTGCCTTCCTCTTAACACATTAAAATCCTTCCATTTCTAGAGCTCACCTATTTTATAATTTAATGGTGTCCGCATCAGTGCTTGCAAACAGAAGCAGAGCAGAAACACAGCTGCATGTGCACCATGCAGAAACATGTATCTAATGTTTCACCTTAAAAAAGGTGACAAGAGAAATCATCCCCATGACCTAAGCAAAGCCCAATGCAGAACAGTCACACAAATCACAGAATCACAGAATCACAGAATCTCAGGAGTTGGAAGGGACCTCGAAAGATCATCCAGTCCAACCCCCCTGCCAGAGCAGGATCACCTAGACCAGGTCACACAGTAACCTGTCCAGGTTGGCCTTGAATGTCTCCAGAGAAGAAGACTCCACAACCTCCCTGGGCAGCCTGGTCCAGTGCTCTGTAACCCTCACAGTAAAAAAGTTTTTCCTCATGTTTGCGTGGAAATGTCACCATTAGTTTGGAGTCCAGCTGCAGACATCTACCAAGCGCTAAGCCTTGCCATTCCCATGTATGTTTCCCGGGAAGGGAGGTGCTCACACCCACAAGCAATAGTCACAGCAAAAGGAGAGTAAAGCTCCTTAAATCACAGCTGGCTGGTAGGGGTTTACTGCAGAAACAGTGTTATCTAATGGACTTGGTGACATCAAATGGGAGCAGCAATGTGTATTTACACACGTTTTGCCCTCCTATAGGCCAGCCCTTGGTGTCAGTGCTTGAACATGGCTAAGTGGCCAGAGGCTGCTCAGGAGAAGATCCAGAAATTAGGATGTGGCTACAGAGCTCAGTGTAACTTTTCATCCCACAAGGGAAAGCAATACAATTGTTGGTTGGGTTTGGTTTGGGTTCAGGTTTTCTTTTCCTCTCCCATATTTCATTGCCTTTTTGTCACCTCAAGATCTGGGTTTGTTGTGAAAAAATTCTTGCACCTGCAACAACAGCCCTGGCACCCACCTGAACCTCTAAAGCTTGTCTAAAAGTATCTGCCATTTATATTTCCCTTTCTTTCCTTTGCCTCCTGGCTCTTCACCTCTCACAAGACTGATGATCATGAGGGCAAAACCATGACACGAGCCAGGCTGAACTCCTGAGAGAAAACTGAGATTGTGGTGGGACATGCACATTTCAGGCCAGAAAGTTGCCACTCAGACAACTGGCGTGTGAGCAGGCTGCTGCTGCTGCAAGCCAGGCCACAAGACGTTTTCCAGGACCCACAGACCATCCGGTTTGGAAGTCCCTCCAAATAGTCTTAATCCTTGAGAAGCTTTCAATACCCGCATGTCACAACCAGTATCCACCTTTGAAAATCTTCCAGGTCATTCCCGCGACATTTTGGTAGCTCCCAGGAGGGCAAACTTTAGCATTTCATCACAAAAGCTGAAGTTTTAAAAAGCTGCTGAGCTGCCTTGCAAATCCAGAAAAATTTATAATAAACACTGATTATAATTCTCATGTGAGGGCCAATGCATCCATGGCATCGTAACCTCATTTACTGACTCAGTGCATGAATAATTCAACCCTTTCATGCAAAATTCGTACATTTGAATCTTTTTTGAGCATCCTACATACAATATGCTCACTGAGACTTTAACCTAAGCTATACTCATCTGCATTTTATATTTACCACCTTCACTTTTATACTAAAATGGTCGTCAAGAATTGAACTGCCTTGCAAAGTTATCATAGCTGGTTATCTCAAAATAAATCATTTGAACAGTAAGAGATGTTGTTACTATTGGTCCCCGAGTGTCTGTCCCAGGGGAAATTTGCTTTCACGTTGCAACAGTAGCATAATCAAGTCTCTCTCCATCTAAAAAAAATTGCTTTTGCAAGTATTCTCATAGCTGAAGACTGGTAAGTAAAGCTAAGCACAACTGGGGATCTAAGTAGCACCAGAAGCAAAACCTTTCTCCCATTTGAGTCAAAGAGCCCATTGCCATAAGTGAGGATAAAATTTCACCCCACATTTTTTAAACCTCTTTTAAACTGTCAAATGCTCTCTCTTGTACATCTGGTCTGTCTTTCTCTCACTCTGAATCTACACATGCACAAATAAACGCACTTGTTTATGTTCTCCCACAACACCTTTTTAACTTCTTTTTTCAGTGTAAGAGGGTGAGGTCTTAGCAAATGTCATTATTTCAGCTCCTGTGTTGGAGTACTTCCTATCAAAAGATCCTACCTTGGGGAAACTAAATATTATATTATATGTAATGTGATATGTTTTATGCTGAGAGTTTAAAAATACAGCTGTTCATCTAAATGGTCATTTTTGAGGAGTCAGGTTTATAATTTCCCTTGCATCATGCTTTGCATTTATAATTCTTTCATGTATAGATGGAAAAAAACAGAAATTGTAAGAGAGGTTTAAAACAGCATCCATCTCTACTCTAAATGTCATCTGCAACATATGTTTACAACCTAATAACGTCACTGTTCCCAGTGGGAAACTCCAGATATTGAGGTGAACCCTTTCCAGGTTTCACAGCACATGTGGTGCTGCTTTCTCAGATCTGTTTCTCAGCTGAGAGCCGCAGAAAGGGGATGGTGCGGGCACTGCCGGTAGCTTACCCAGGAGATGCAGCTTTGGGGTCCTCCAGAACATGCGAGGTCGAGTCAGTGTGCAATACCATTTCTACCCAACCTTCAGGAGAGGCCTCAAGCTGCTGATCTTAGGCTTTACATCTCCCAAAAAAGCACACAGAACAGAGCCCAGAGGGACACCAAGAGACTGCTTAGTCCTTCCAGCTCCTCATGGGAGCTGGGACCAATCCATAACAAAAATAAACCTTATTGGCAAAATTCACATTTAGGTTTGGAAAAAAGCTGTCTCAAGATCAGGAAGCTGGTCCTCGGCCTTTGTGTTTTGGTGTGCTTACTTGCAGAGCAGAAACCAAATCTTACGGCATACAGAAAACTGCAGGCAGAATTGAGTAAAGCGCTGTTGCTCTGTCAATCAGACACACGTTGCAGTGCCAGGTACTCACCAGGGATGGATCAGCGCTAAACATTACTGGCACTGTGGGAGAAAGACAAAATTACTCCTGGTGCACCTACTTGTTCTTTCTCTTTCTTCCCAGAAGAAATATTACTGAAATAGTCTGGTGTGCTCTGCAGCGTGATCACTTCCAGCCACTTGCTTTAGAGGCTCTGACATTGTATTTCAACAGAAAGCTGTAGTTGACATGGCCGGCACTGCACTGTCTTAGCCATCTCCAGCGCAGTCATCTGCTTAATATTGACATGAGAGAGCTGTGTACTCAATAACAGCAGCAGCAGCAGTGTGCAACCTGAACAGGCTGGGAAATAATCTCTCCATCTCTCAAAAAACATGCTTTGATATTAGTTTGGTTTACTTCAGGATCGTAATAACGGGCTGGGAACAAAAAACACCTCAAGGAGATTTCTTTTCAGCTGGTGACTAATCCCAGAATTGCCAACAAGGCGAGCTTCTGATGCAGGGTCCAATTCCCCAAGTCCCCCTCTTAAATATTGTTGAATACAGCCTCATAATCTGATTTTATACCTTTTAATCCTGTCCACCCCTCTGGCAGGAAATGCAGAGAGACAGCCAGCCTTTAAATTGTACTCACATTAAAGTGTGCGTGAAAGCGGGCAATGTGGGATCAGTCCCTGTTTTTGCTTGCGATGCTGCTCCAGCTGAGCCTTCACCAGGGTGGAGGAGGTGGACACAGTCAGAGGCCAAGAGCCTTCCTTCACCCCAGCGCCATGTGAAAGCAACATCTGGCTTGGTGGTGTTTAGAAATGGTCTGGCAAGGTCTGGCCACCAGTTGCCCTTTGTGTTGTTTAATCTTTTTTTACCACTGAGATATCAAAGTAATATTATTGATCGCTGGGTACGTAAACAGAGACTGCGCAAAATACCTCCTTTAAGTCTTCCACTGGCAATTAAACACTCTAAGAAGGAATATATGAGAAAAAAAAAAGAAAAGTATGTAGGTTAAAATATAATTAGTAGTTATATTTATCACCAGGCTAACTCTGTGTGGAAGGAAGTGAGATGCCAGACTGCAGGCAGACATGGCCACTTTCTGGGAGGCCCAAAGCAGGTCTCAGTCTGCTGCTCCAGACTGTTTTGCCACTGAGCACTGCAGTGAGACATGGAAAGAGACACACACTTAGGCAGTGGGAATCTTAAAAATTCATTAAAAGAGCACACAATTTCTTGACACACAATTACTCCTGAAAAAAAATCAATGGGATTTTTTACTCCCACTCCTTTGGTCTATGTTGAAAAACACAGCCTACATATGTTAAAACTAAAAACAAAACAAAACAATTTTTGTCCATATTTTGTATCAGATATTCATTAACAAATATATAAGTCTAGTTTTAAACTGATTGTTTCATTTTTAGAAACAAAAACTTTTTTTCTGTATAGCAGAAACCATTTTGGGGAGGGAGTTTCCACCAAATTGTATTTGCATCCTCTTTGCTGAAAGCCAAGCCTTTGCAGTAAGAAACAAGTGTAGTAGCAAAGATATTGCTCACCTCTAGTAAATTTGTTGCCTTATAACAGAATTTAGCCTGAGGGGAGCCAGGCCTGGCAGAGAGCATTTGATACAACCAGCTGCATCCATACACATGAAAAGGTGCTATTGGAAAAAAAGCAACCTAATTAGAGGACTGAAAACCAAAGTCCCAGGTACTGAATTGATGGCCACTGGCTTTTTCTCCAGACTTTCTTGATTTTTTTTATGTTACATGTTTTAGGAGGGAGTAACAAGATCACAGAGGTTTGCCTGCAGAAAGCCTCAATCTGGAAGGAAAAACTGCAGTTTGGGGCACACAGAGTTTCCTGGGCCAGGACAAGGGAAAGGAAACATTTTCTTTCCCTCATCAATGTGAGACATTTGATCCAAAAGCCACTGAGTTACAAAGATGGAAACCTGCAGCTGCCCTCTCTCCTGGCTTACTTTTCAGGTGAAACTGTACTTTCCGTGAGTGTCATAAATGCTGCACTGAAAAGAGCTATTAATAAATAATAGCTTGAGTATGTATACAAGATCATTATTTAATCTTTCAGTAATCTTTTGCCATGCATAATTTATTAAATGTTTTATTTATTGCACATATTTATTAAAAATTGATTCTATTTCTTCTTCCTAATGTCAATTTCCAGATGCAATAAATTATTAATATTTAATAAATTAAAAGATGCACGGAAAGAAATATAAAAAAATAAGTGCTCACTCCATGTTTTTCTTCTCCTGCACAGACATGCCTCTCACTATACATTATCAATTCCTATCCTTTCTGGGCAGGCTAGGGTTGCATTTTCATTTAAAATTTGGGGAATACAGACACTAAAAAGTATGAAGCTCCAGAGTCAAACTTCATTGCCCTCTTGCCCCAGGAAGCCTGCAAGGTTGGCGTCAAACTGAGGAGAGGCTCTGAAACGGAGCACTCATCTCAAAGCCATCAGATTCTGCTTTCCAGAAGCTTTCTACAACCCCAAGAGCTAGCAATGATAAATAAAAAATAAACCCAGAACAAATAACATGGCTCTGGGATCGAAGGCTTCAAAAAACCCTGAAGACTTCAAAAAACCCATGTCATAAAATTATTCAGAACATTTGTCTGAAGCCCTTCCCAGCATCCACACACAGAGCAGCGGCAGACTTAGATTTGATCCTGACATTACCGAGAGCTGGGGACACCCAGCAGATCTCGGGAAACCGCCTGTTTTGAGGCAGTCTCCCCTGGGAACTGTTGCAGCTCCAGCCCAAACTCCTTGTTACCTTTTGGCCGTCCATGCAGCTGTTCAGCTGGCAGCGCCGCAGTCCATGCCCTGCACCAACTGCAGTGGCTGGGTGCAAGGGGAGATCATTTGGTGCACCCTGGGCCTGGGCTGACCAAGAAGTCCAGCTGCAAGGTCAGAAAAGTCCTCACCAGCTCTGAGGCCTCTGGACATGCTTGCAGCACAAAACAAGACTAGAACATTGACAAATTGGAGTCAATTAAAAACAAAAATCAAACAATAATGACTTGAGGGTCTGGAAGGAGTTGAGGAATAATTGAAGTAATTAAATCTGGGTAACTTGGCTCAGAGATAACTGCAGAAAAGGGAAGTGCTTCCACTAACTCAAATGGCTCAATCCCCACCTGGGGAGTGAGGGCATGTGCAGAGTCAGCACGAAAACAAAGCTGGAGGACATGGCAGGGCTGAGAGCGAGGAGGCTGCAAACCCCATCGAGACTGGGAAACCCAAACCTCTCACAGCACAGACAGGAGGTGAGACTACCTGGGCAGGGCAGGTGGATGAGACAGCAGCTCCACCTCCACCTGTGGAAGCAGATGGATCAAAACAGCGGGGCATGTCTCGGGAAAGGGAGTAAGGCAGGGAAGGGGAGCACTGTAACCAGTGAGCACTGGTCCTTGTGTTAGCACTTTGCTGGTGTCATTCACTGCACTGCTCTGTTGTTGCTTCAGCCCCTAGAGTTTAAATGATGTTTAAACTGACAGTGGCTCTTTCTGAGTCTGATGCTCCCCATCATCCCTCCCTGCTTTCTGCACACCCCATACAGATGTAGAAATTAGGTTACAGGCATTGAGAGCTGGGAAATTAAATGTGACTGCTGGATAAAGCTCTGCAAGTGACAAATCCAATGAGTTCGTTTTAATCGTCTTGAGCTTCTAAACATATTGACTGCATGGTCCAGTGCACGGCTCTGCCTTCCTGACAGAGCCAGGGACGGCTCTTTCTGTGGGACACCTACTCCTGGCTTTGATACACACTTTGTTCTCCTGGTCTGTAAACAGGCCTAGCGAAAAAGCAGTGTTTACCATTAATAAAACACATACAAACCATAGTGGTATGGATGCACCCAGATTATGGCCTGAATAGATTTTGCACCAACTTCTGACTGCTTGCAGCTATAGCAACTGGAAAGCTGCTGCACGGAGCGCTGCCACGGTGCTCCCCCACGATGGCTCTCCTCCTCGCCATGTAGCCTTGGGTTGTCAACCCAAAAGTGTTCCCCCTTTTAGCAAAGCTGTATGCAAGTACCTGTCTGTTCCCTGGGTTGTTTTGGTTTTTTCCCACACACCCAGCACAGCCTTACTGTTCTTTTGCGCCTCACCTGTATTGGGAGAGATGCTACAGATGCCCGAAGTTTTATTCACAATTTAACACTTTTTCCAAGACTCCAGACTGAAAGTTCATCACCATCCTTTCTCAATATTAGAAAAGTCTTCTATACATGTGCCCATCAGCACTGTAGAAAGCCAGCGGTGTAAACAAGGATGTGCCACATTTAATGTTGCACTGACTGAATCCGCTCAGCATCCTGCCCTGGGGATTCAGGATATGAGACAACACATTTCCTAGCTCAGAGGCTGTTTTGGATCCTGTAATGTCTTTAGGAAGGGGGCATCATAACTAATTAAGATGCTGAAATAAATAAACATGCCCCATTTATCCTGGTTATAAATTCCTGCTAACAGTTGATGGTGAAGGCTTGTGCTCTAATGCAGGGGAGATGAGCTAATTTAGGAGAACATCATATCCTGTTCCTTGTCCAGCACCGCTGCTCCTCACAGCTTCGTTGCAAACCTTACAGTAACTGCTTTGGAAAGCTTCAGTTTCTAGAGTAATGAGATTGTATTTTTGTTGTTGCTTCCCATTTTATGCCCCCTTAAAACAAAAGTTTCTTTTTAATTTAAAAAAAAAACAACCCTTAACTGAAAAATATCACCCAAGTTTAATAAAAAGGGTGAGAAAACAAAACAGACATTTTTAATTTCTTTTAAAAAAAAAATCTTGCTATTTTGGGTAAGCAATCTCAATCAACTACCTTCCCAGCTGACTAGAGTTTACAGAAGATGAGTTTCATTTTATTTTCTGACAATCCTGGGAAACATCTCAATTAACCAAGTGTCTGAGAACCTATTCCCATTGCTCTCAGAATTTTATGGCTTCCTGCATGCCTTGGGCAAGTAATTTTCCATCTAAAATAGTAACAGTAACTCAGTCCACAGAAAACAGTAAGTCCAAACTGCACCCTGACCACCATCTTTGAAGCCCACCAACTCATTCTTTTTACTGTTTCAGTGCTAAACCACAGAAAAAGTGACTCTCACCTTCCCACCTTATCGCTGCCTGCTGTCCATCACCCACAAAGAACCTCCCGCTCTCAGGGCTGAAGTCTCCAGTATTTCCTAAGACGTGGAGTCTCAAAGTAGGAGTTTCACTTTGGAAAGTGTATTAAAGCACCTCCTTCACATAATATTCCTCAATGCAATATGTAGTGTTTTCCAGGGCAATGTGTGACATCTGTTCCACTGCAGGTAAAATCTTCCAGATTAAGGCAATAATGCAGAAAGCTGCCAAATGGGAGATCCATACCCTGTTATAATTTCAAAAATCTCTACTTCATTTGTCAGTGTAAGCAAAGTATTTTATGTTTAAGATGGATATTTTGAATTACACCACACATCAGGGTCCTGTGCATGCTTCCCCTTGCCTCTGGGGTTTGGCAGCCTGGTCTTGGGGCCAGTTGAGATGATTGCCTTGGTAAAAGGGTTGCCAAAGCCTGGCCCAGGGTCTCCTGTCTTCTCTGGAGCTGCCCTTGAGGTGGGCTCCTGCCTTCAGTCTCTGCCTCAGCTATGACACAGATTTGTTGCAGCCATGCACATTCCTGACCCTGACCCCCACCTGAAAGCTAATATCCCACCCAGCCTCAGCCCATCCCCAGTGCTTGATGCCCTGGGCTAGGGCTGTCAGAAAAGGTATGAGTTGAAATATGAACTCTTTTGAAGGAAAAGTAGAATTACGTTTTCTGTGGAGACACTTTCACTACATCATTTAATTCTTCCATGAAGAAATTATTTTGACAGAAAATTTTCTTCCAGCTGTCATTACAAGCAATATCTAGGTGCATCTACAGTAGAATCTGGGTTCAAACCAAGAGCCTACTTTTGAAGCAAAATCCTGCTTAACCATGCTTTGATTTCCATCACTGAGTGACAGTGGACCATGCAAACTGGTCTTCTGCATGAAGCTAAACCAGAAGGCAGGCTTCAGTTCTAGTGGCTTTCCAATCCATGAGAAAAGACCAGAGCTGGTCTGAAGTAAACCTCCTTGAAACGTCCATAGTGTAAGCATTGGGCCTTCAGCATTGGGTCCATCCAAAATCACTCAGCTAACAGAACCTTGAAATTACTTTTTAAATAATGTATAAACTACCCAGACATATTAGTCTTCTATCTCATTTGGATAAGCAAATAGTACTTGTAGAGAACTTGCACTATCTGAATTCTCAGTTGCATGATACAAAGAGCAAAGATATTCTCTCTGAAGTTAGTCATTTTTGCAAGTCATTGAGTCATTTTTTTCAGAACATTTTATCTCAGCATGAGGTTGAGGTTGCCTGTATCTTGTTAATTTTGACCCCGTGATGACTTCTTGCATCACACATTTCACATTTGTGGTGTGTGCGTGAGTAGAATCACAAAATCAAAATTTCCTGGATAACAGAAATGCAGATGGAACCATACACAAAGATCTGTAAAAACAGAGTAATTTACTTTGCATCAGAAGAAATAATTTGTGTAAGAAAACTTGATATAAATGGGACTGTAAATAATTAGACAAATTAAGCAATTTAGACTTTCTTAAAAAATGCAACACAAGGCAGTCAATCTGATGATTAATGCAGACATTAGCATCTTGAAGCTATTAGCTGTAAGTGTGGGTTCCATGGCCACCTACAGACTGCTTCCCAGATGGTGCATCTCAGTCTTCTGTAGAGGTGCACAGGATGCCTGGGGGAAGGTATGGTGTGAAGGGAAGCAAATACAGTAAAATTTGTCACAAAATTATATATTTGAAGAAAATTGTAGCTTGACATCTCATACAAAGCACAGATGCTTTGCGCTTCCAACAGGAATGGGAACGTAATGGAAAGTCAGCTCCAACTCCTTAACAGCTGATCACGAAACCTCATCTCACTGCAGCAGATGGGGCATTTGACAGGGACAGAGTCTCTCCTCACCTGTCTTGTGTTGGTACCTGCTTGGGGCTGACCTCCTGAGATCCTGAAGAAGCACATGGTTTGAGCTTTCATATTGACTATCCAGCACAACCTCAATAAGCCCAGCAATTATAAGGTGAAAGCACTCTGACATCTAATACTCAGCACTATCACTGAATTCTAAGCAGATGCACAACAGAGATCATAATAACAAAAGGAGGCAAAGTCAGGAAGCAAGGCATGAAGAGCAGACAGATATTAAAGACAAAAATACAGCATCACTTCCCTCACCTTTCCAGACAGAGAAACATTTCATCTCAGAAGAGATTTGATTCTGCATTGCATTGGTTTGTGGTTTGATATTCTTTTTTTTGACTAGTCCAATTTCAGCCCTGGAAAATTATAATTGGCCGGAGCTCTGCTTCTGTGCCTGAAACTTCAATTCAATAACCTCTCTTCTATTGTATTTCACAGAGATCCAGAACTCATGTGTGCTTGCGATATGAGAAGAATGATTCTCTGGGAGAACTGAAGTTCAATTCCTTTCTTTCATTTCAATAAACTGAGGTTGGTTTTTAAATTGGCAGGCTTGTCAAAGGAGATTTTTTTATCACAATTAGAAGCTGAGATATGTAGTGGCCTTATTGAAAGAATGAAATGGATTTTTTCCCCACATTTCTGTGCAAGTATCAGTCAGAAAAGGCAGAACAGAGGAAACACAACCAAAAATATTTTCACAAATAATCAGGCTGATTAAAAAAATGAATTTGTTCCAGCTGTGTTTGCTTCTCTCACATAGACAAATAATCCAGTTCTGGTCACATAGATTCTCACGGAAAGCAAACTTTGGAAACTCATGAGGATTCATGGAAAGCAAAGTTTACGTAGAGGAGGAAATCAGCCAGACAGGAATCAGACTGCACTGATTGTAACTGGCACTGCAAACACATATAACTACTTATGGGAATATCAGAGAGAATTATAGTAACACCCCGTGCAAGGCTTCAAACGTGCCAGAGCACTGCTGCTCAAAGGAATGGTGCCTTGGACAAACTCTTGGTCAAACGCAACAAGTGTCAAGTAATGTAAACTTTTGTAATAATTTAAAACTGTGTTTCTCTTACTTGAAGGACTCCAGCCCAAGAAGGTTCTAATTGTTTCATTTAAATCTGGCTTTTATCTTCATATTTATCCAAATCTTATACAACCTTTATATTTATCCAAATGAGGGACAGTCACCTTCTGACCTGAGAAAGCCTTCTCCCTTGACACCATCACCAGCAATACTGAGTATTTAAGGCTGTTGATCCATAGAGGAAAAAAGAGCCAAGAAAGACGGAGACTGCAAATGGAAAGAGGAGAGAGCCTTCCAGTGCCAGCTGGTTTACCTTGAGCCAGCCATGAAGCTCTTGTGGCTGGTGTGACATAACTTGCCTGAGTTTCATGAAAACAGTACCAACCACCTGGATAAAAATAAATATGAATAGGTCTATGCAAGTGCTGTGAATATTAGAACAGCGCAGCCTTATGCCAGTGACATGGTGCCATGAAAACCTCAGCCTCTTGTATGCAGCCACTGTTGGAAGATACCTTGTGTACCAAGGAAGCAGTAGTGGGAAAGAGGAAGAGTAGTGTTTTGAGTGAAAGTGTTCATTTCTACACAGGCAATTTTCTCTCAATAACATTTTTTTACCATCGATAGCAGTTCAGAACCACGCAACTGAGGGATCCCTATGCCATCTGGAGCATTCCTGAATAGGATTCATAAACCATTAAGCAACACTTTTAACTCCGTGTGTATGTTCCCAGGAGCAGATTGGAGTGACCTAGGCAATGTGTGTTTGAAACCTTTGCAATTAAAACTTGATCAGCTCCACCCTGCATCTCCCCATCTTCTATAAGCCACCTCCACTTGACAGACCTTGGAAGTTTCACAGCATTACTTCAAAGGGACGTTGAGGAACCTCCCTGTACCTCTGCACAGAGGTAACATGGATTTCCGTTTCTCTGCATGGCTTATTCATGTCGTGAATCATAACCCAGACAACACAACCACTGGACCAGATTCACCAGGTTCACCACCCTTCAGAGATGGAGATGGAATGGGTCCAGCACTGGGGACCACAGTACCACCCCACCAGGAAGGCACCCACCTGATGCTGCTCAGTCAACCTGGAGGCATCCAAAAGCCATCCCAAGAGAAGTACCAGTGGGGCTTCCTCTTCCCTGCAGACCTTGCCAAGAAAAAGGCAAGTCTGGGAGTTGTCCTTGCCCCACCACTAAGGTTAGCACAACTACTTGCTGCCTTCTGCCCAGAGTGGCAATCCATCTAGCTGGAAATTAGACTGTCTGTTCCTTGTGAAAAATGCCCCATCCTGTTGCTTCTGGCAATTTTTGGCCACCTGAGTAAAGCAAAGGAAGGAGTGCTCACCCCTCTCCTGTAAAGCCTTTTGTGATACCCCTGAATGAAATATGGTAGGTTGAGAATTAATGGAGCATGTAATAGTTTGTGGCCTCCAAGAAAGAAATAGCCTTGCACTTTACCTGTTAACAACTTCACTGCAAATAGAGAACTTTCTAGTTATTATCTAGAATTCTGTTTTACTCTTCCAACTGGTTATTTTGAAGTGTTTTGTGAGTAAAATTCATCCATCTCTTCATTGAACAGCAGAATTCACAAATCCTGGCTTTCCACAAAGAAGTGCCCTGCTCCCAGCAGTCTCCAGCCAGCACATCACCACCACATTCCCAGCAGCATCCTCAGATCCTCACCATACTCCTTCCTACTGGCAGAAGAAAGGACAGCAAGTGCTGAGCTAGTTCCAAGATACAAGTATACCAGAGCTCACCCTGCAACCCATCACTGTGCAGGGACATTAATTGGTGTGTCTCTTCTATCCAGAGGATGGATGGAGGTCAAGTGTAATGATATTCACAGGAATACATAATCTCTGAGATGTCTCCATCAGAACTGAATTTCTTGATGTTTGCTGGGGAGGGAAAACTGAATGGACAATGAAACTGTGTGGTTTCATTACCTTTGAAAACCAGACTGATGTAGGATAGCACACATGATCACCCCAAAACATCTGTTGGCTGAAGTTGTCAGATTTCAGCACCTTGGGTTGGAGGAAGGTACAGAAGTCAGTGACTAAGAGAGATTCTCCTTATAAACCAAAAAAAAGGGGGAAAAGCATCTTCATTTACAGCCTGCAACAACCTTGTCATAAGGTCTTACAAACTCAGCACAGGAAAGGACATCAGCCGGATAACAGCAATGCAACTCACAGCATCTCTGTCAGCCCTGCTGCTTCATCCTCCTGGGAACTCCCAAATATGAAGCTCCCTGAGCTGTTCCTCAGAGGTTGATGTCCTCCTGGGCTGCAGACCCCAATGCAGACCCAGAAGGGAAGTGTCCATCACTGCTGGAGCACAGGGTTAGTTTTTTTAAATCTCTTTATTGACTTATAATTTCTTCAGGCAATAATGATCCTATGTTAGCCGCACGCTTTTGCTTTCATTGCCCAGTCTTCTCTTCGTCCTCACAGGCTGCAAGACCTTCTTGTTTCTGTGTGTCTGCCTCAAGGCAGGTTTACAATTTGCAGAGCAGGAGTTGTTCTACTAGTTTTTAATTTTTTTTGCCACAGCACATGGCAAACAGCAGCATGTGGCAAACCATTCCAGCTGGATTGCATCAAGGCTTCCTCTCCAGCAAAGCTGTCTGTGCTACAGCAAGGTGCAGGCTGGCCTGAGCAGAGCAGGAAGCCCAGGCCTGGGGAGGTAAGACGGGGGAAGAGGATCATCTCAAGACAGGAGCCTTTGCAAGGCTCAGCAGTGGCTCGGCAAATCTCTCTTACCCTTCTTTTAAAAGTACATTTCTAAATGTGCTGCCTTGAGGCCACAGAAATTCCCAGAACAAGCATGAATTTTTCAGGAGGATGGAATGTGTCTATTGATGTTCTCTGAGACACAAAGGAGACAAAAAGGACAATTTTCTGACTTCAAAGAAGATATTTTTAGTATAAACTTCCAGCAATGTATCCATGTACACACACACAAATATACTATGTATAAAAACATAAATACGTATACCGTGGTTTTGACAGAGTCTGCCACAGAAGTCCATCCTGATAAGCCATCTTCACATTCCTCTGCTATTAATCATTAACATCAACTATTGGAGCTGGAATCAAGGCACTTTCTCTCCCAAGAACATCTGAAAGGGGAGAGAAAAGAGACAAGCAAAACTTGCTTTGCTTATTAGTGAAAGCCCCAGTAACGTGATGGCCTTGGTCCCTTTTGCTGCACGCTACCTGAAAGGGCTGCAGAGCCATTAGCAGACTGTTTGGCCAGCCTGGGTAGTAGAAAATGATGCATGACACCCACAGGGCTAATTGTATGTGCCATCATTCAGGTGAATAGAAAACTCAAATGCATTTGCCTTGCATCTAAAATGACAACATTATCCCCTATGTCACGTAAACATGATTAAGAAAATAAATACACTGTTTCCTCAGTGACTGAGCATTAAATCTTAACTTTTTTGATAGAAATGCTTTTTGGCTTAACCAGCTGTGGGTCAGGTCCTTAGTGATGATACAGGCTCCTGATTTTTCCGTCCAAACTACCTTCCCTCTCTGCCCAGGAGGTCCAGCCGGGAACACCCATGCCAGAAGCCAGAAGTGCACAAAAAATTCAGCCTCCACAGTTTGCGGGAGGCACAGGAGTGAGGTCAGGATGGGGCAGAGTTGTCTGAAGTAGCTGCAGACTGACACAGTCCTTTTCTCTGTGTACGTGTCTATGTGCCCATGTACATATACTCAGAATATTCTCAGTCTTCTATGTTTTTGAACAGGATCTGTGCATTTTGTCAGCCATTCCTAAAACCTGAAGGCTTAGGAGGCTTTGCACTTCTAATGGAGATTACGACATTAGAGATTTTTTGCTATAATGTGGAAAAATATGTAATCCTTCCTTACATGGCTTTCTGGACAAGTCTGATCTCTGCTTCTTCCAGATACTTCCATTTGTATTCCTATACAAGAAGGGATATGGCCATTTGGAAGTGGATATAACCAAATAAAATAACCGAGGCACTGATTTTATTGCTGACATACATTACTAACATTTCCCTTCCACCAACAGCTCACACATGCTCAGGGGATGATGCAGATTTTTAGCTAATTTGCTACTAAACAATAAAAATACCAAACCCAGAAGAATCAAATCTATCCAAGCCAATTCTTTCTCACTTCTGGACAGAAAACATTTGAGTAACATGGACAAACCTGCTCTCAGCTTTTCAGAAAACTGCTTTGGAAAGGAATTTAGGGGACCATCCAACCCATCCCAATGCTCTAAACTCTACCACTGGCCAAAGTTAGAAAAAAAGTTGGGGTCAAACTGAGTTTCATGCATCAACAAAATCGTCAAAAAAACTGGGACGTCATCTGACTTTTTTTTCTGATTGGATGTTTACAGCATCCCGCACACATGTAAATCCTCCTCGCTTCAGTCAGGTAAATATTTCCTTGCAACAGGGCCATGAAAAACAGGTCCACTGTGAGTCATTTTATCTCAGCCAATTTTTAAAAATTGGACTGCATGGAACAGACTCCTCTTGTTAGTGGTGTGATATCAGATAATAAAATAAATAATTTGCCAATTTTGTAAGCAGAAGGGAAACAAAACAGATTTATAGCACTGGGATTTGGAAGTGCTTGTTACTTGCTTGTTTTCCATTCTGTGTCTTCTCCAGAGGTTAAACAAAAACATCACTAAGTATCTGTCTGCAAAGAGGTACAGGGGAAACAACAATACGGATAGAATTGAGACTTCAGAGGGGAATTGCAATCAGCATATTATCAGAATATTCTGACAAAGTTTGAAATCTCCAGAGAGAAAAAGAGTTTCTAGAACTCATACAGTTGTTTGATGTTGATCTGCTATTGCTTTTGCCAGACAAAAAGCAAGACAGGGGAAAAAACGAATTAACAATTTTAGAAAAAATAAGGAACATAAAAGAGAGGAAGGAAAGAAGAGGAAGGTGCAACAGGCAGTGAAAAACATAATAAGCACCAGTGGTGGGAAGCTAAAAGAAAATCCTTTAAAATAAGAAAGAAGGCACATACATTTCATACACAGTGTAATTAATTCTGAGAGAGAATTACTGTAAATTCTCCATTTTGTCATGCCCTTTCTAAGATGGTGTGTGTCAGTAAAACATAGGTGTGATTTGAGTTCAGAATGGGAGTAATGTTTTCAACTTTAGTATGTGCTCAAAAAGGATCTAGAAATGAAAGTAAGTAAATACACGTAAGCTAAGGCACACAGAGTCCTCTCCATCTGCAGAGCCTCAACAAGGCGGAGTCCCTCAAGGAAAAGGAGAAAGGGCTGAGGGAGAAGAAAGCAGAGGTGGTTGTAGGGTAGACATAGGGTCAGGCATGGGAGTGCCAGATGCCCATGAAGGGGACTGCCCCGCCAAGCAGGTGCCAAAGCAGGGTCAACCTAACCTCAGTCTTGGGGAAATCTGTCTCCTCCCAGCTATGAGGCGACAGGCAACACCTCAAGTGGTGCAGGGCACACAGCAACACCCAGGAAAGGCTCCCTACAGAAGATAATGACAGTCATGAAGAGCCTGGAAGCAGGAAAACTTTCCAAGCTATGGCATCAGTGAGGGAAGTAGCCCAAGCCTTGCACTGGAGGTCTGAGGCCACCTGTACGTCCACCAATTCCCCAGGAACACTGGAGCCTACATCAAGCACTGACCAGCTCTGGTTCTTTGGGGACATCTCTGTCCCATGCAAGCTTTGCTGTCTCTCCTCTCCTTTGGCATTTTCTGTACTGGAAGGAGGGGACAGGGCAGGGCAGAAGCTCAGGCCCCGTTTTTTTGTCACCTCCTGGAGGACGCTGTTTCTTTCCATGTGCTGTATAGGATGTATAGACAAAATCATGTGCCTTTCCCAGGCAGCAGTAGTTGGTGCAATAATGGTCAGACTGTGGCTTGCCTGCTCTGCCGCTCTCCCAACACACCACTCAAGATATATTAAAGTCACAAACTCAGTGAATTTGCCTTATGCAAATTCAAGTTAGAAATTTCTCATTTGTTCAGAGACATGAAATGGTGGACTGAAGGTTTCAAAACTGTTAAATACTACTCCGAGAAAGATACTTTGCTTATGCCTCACTCTGACTTCAGTTATCTCCCATGCTCCTTGACAACTATTTTGGGTAGTATATGCTGGTATAGAATTAAACACTAAAATCTTACGAAATTGGAAAACTTCTTCTTCTATGAATTCCTTGAGCACCATGTAAACCATAGAAAGAACAAAAATATTGTATTGAATAGCCCCCAAATTAAATGCACTGAAGGGGAAAAAAAGGTAAGAAAGACATCTTTCTTTGATGGAGAAAAATTTTAGAAAATCATGGGTTTTAGAAAACCTCCAAAAATGCACACGTTATATTTTAAATACAAGTATGAACTATTACCAAAGAAATCATCACTCAAATCTATCTGAAATGTTATAAACTCTGGGAGGAAATCAGAAAAGAAGAAAAATCAGGAAAAAGAAATTCAGTAACTGATGTTGAATTTTTAGAACACATGACAGCTTCAGCCTTTTCTTTGAGTCTAGATTTAAGAACTTTAAACATGAATTAAGAAAAAAATACTGAGATCACAATCTTCTTGGAAGCTACACACAAAACAGAAACGTTTTTGAAAAAACTTGGCATTCAGAGGCATTAAAATTATGCAGTTGCTGCCATCACTCACTCAGAAACATAACATTCCACCACATGAGTCATCTCCGCAAGGAAATGGGCACAAAATGTACCATGAAGCACCCTGAGAAACCACAAATGCAGGACACAAAGAGAGATGGAGAGTTTATGATGTGTGACAACAACGTGACATTGCCTGATATCAACTGCGATAGTGCCTTTAACTTGGTGCGTGGGACAGGTCACAGCAAAGAGGTGGAAGTGTCACTGATGTCTCCCTGGAGGACCTTCACCCCAGGTGGGAAGGAGGAGACATGGGAGCATTTTCCTAGCACCTCTTTGGTAAATGCACCCAGTAAACCCAATTGCTGCTGCATCTGGACCCTTACAGTGTAGTTCACCTTCATAAAGCAAGGGAATTTTACAGGGCAAATCTGCTTTTTCTGGTGCTTACCAACCCATGGCAGAAAGGGGCACTTGAGTGTCTCATCTAAGGACATTTTAGATCACCCTACAAAGCCGTAACTGTGGAGTATGTTGGGTGAGGGCACACCAGGCCCTCAGCACCAAAGCAAAGGCAGATCAACTGGGTAAAATCGGTGCTGAGCACATTGGCATGTCAAGACCCAGCAGCTCACACCAACGCCATGGTTCCTTCATGGACGTGTTCCCCAGCCTGGCTGTCCAAGTGGATGTAAATCCTCCCTCTGCTCAGGTGGGTGTAAATCTGTGCTATCTCTCCCACCTGGTCCAGAGCCCCCAACCCTCTAGGCATGCCGTCCACTGAATATAAGGACCTTCTAGCCTCACTCATTGCCAATATGGGAATGTGAAACTTCTCCATCTGAAGCTCTTGTTTCTGGACCTCCCCAGAAGCAGCGCAGATGAAACCACACATATGGGCCCCAAATGACAGCTGATGCTTCTTCATGGTGGTCCCTTTTTCCTCATATGTCTCAGCTAATGCCCTTAACCCCTCACACACCAGGGGTCCCAAATGCAGAACTCCTCTAGGAGAACAGAGGGCCAAAGACTTTCTGCGGTACCAAGTACACACAGCTTATCCCACACAACCTTCCACTGCTGGTGCAGCTACATCCACCAAGGTGTAGTTACATGGCACAATTCAGTGCAATTCACAGCCCATTCCCGTCACTGTGTATCACATGCCCTTTGTTGCAGGCCACTGTTATTTATTATAAGATTATCTTGAAGTCTTCCTCAGGAAAATCCTCCACAATTTCAAAAGATGTGATTTTCTTTCTCTCTCTTATTTTTCATAATCAGACTGGGAAATTGCCGGGGATATTTTTCCCCTCCACCTTTAGAAGTCAGGATCATGTTTTGTTTGCAAACAATGGAGCTGAATAAGCTTACCGTCAGTCTCTTCACTTAAGGGAACATTTTTAACTTGTTCACTTTAAGGGCTTTCAATGAAAGTCCTTGATTAGCTAAAGAACATGTGCTAATTAGTATTTCATTACGAAGTTCTTGTGCTGATCTTTCTCTTGGAAATATTAAAAAACTTAGCCTGCCTCTTCCCATCTTTGTGGTCATTTGAAAATACTAGCCTGCTTCATAATGACATAGAGAAGAGCAGTGTGAAACTTGATTGTAAATCCCAACCAGAGACAATGCAGCTTGTGTGAAAGTAGCATTGTACAAAAAGCATACGATTCCATTTTTCCAGGAAAACGTTATTTGGTTTAGTTTGACATCTTCGATTTAAACAGGCCTCGAACAAACAATTTGCACAAGAGTCTAGAAAACAGAAAAACTGGAGGAAAGAAACAGACTCCAGCTGAGCAGCTCATTACATAGAAAATTATCACATCTGTCCTGCAGATGGACATTTACCTCCATCACCTCACTACTCTCACAGCAAATTCCCAAACAGCACAAGTGACACACTAGCTGGCATCATGGTGGCCTTTGATCCCCCAAAATGAAAGGGCCATATGAATTTACAAAAGAATGTCAAGGAATAGCCAATAAGGGAACTTGTCTCAAATTGATGTATAGGTGTTCAAAAGCCCAAAGACACCAACGTAAGAGAAGAGACCGCTTGTCTTGTCAGAGGAGGGGAACAGCCAGCCTAGCCACAGAAACCACTTGAAGAAGCATGGAGAGGTAGACCCTATCCAGCTCCTTCATGTCCTCAGCAGGTTCCCTTGAAAGTTAGACACAGCTCAGCATGCAAATACATCCATCACCACTACAACCGTGATCTCCCAACAGCTGAACACACAGGGAAAGATATAGATTTCCTAACCACAAAGCACACATGGCCAGAATCAGATTCCCTGTGGGTGACAAAGGTAAGACCGAGAGCTAAGCTCTTTTTTGAGTCATGCATCAGCTCAGATGCAAGTTGTCAGCATTTGAAGGTTTCCCACAAAAGCTACCACACACAGTCTGGGCTCTTTATCAGTTCTCCAGCTATAGCAGTAGAGATGTGTCAGACTCACTATCTTAATTTATCAAAGCTTTCTGCCTAATTTAGCAAACTGGAGGAAAGTTCTAGATATAACTGAACATTAATAAAGCTTCTTGCATTCCCCTAAACTTCCAGTTCAAAGTAGTATGTATTCTAAGTAGTATATATTGTGAAACATTAAAGGAGAATTATTCTGTGTTCTTTAAGCTATCTACTGAGACCCTGCTTCTGTCTTTTCCTGAACTCAAACCCAGGTCACTTCCCTGGTCTCTGAAGCCCCAGAGACCTCTAAAGCTTCTGTCCAAAGCACCAGTTATATATCCTCCAATTTTAATTTGAAGCAATTAGCTGGGACAGAATCAGGGAATGAAGAAGGTTTTTAAGATAAGTCCAGGTCCTCACCATTTTTAGGTGCCCTACTCTGGGACCAGAGGCACGTGTGTTACTTTTATTAAGATAAGTATGTTTGGTCAACTACACTGAATCCAGTAGAGTCACTGACTCATTAAATACCACATGCTGGAGGGGACCTCCAGAGGTCACCTACTCCTGCCTCCTGCTCTGGAGCATGTTGACCAGGGCCTTGTCAGTTGACTGTTGAGTACCTCCAAGGATGTGGATCTGCAACCTTCCCAGGCAGCTATTGTCTATCATGATAACTTAGACATGTAAGGTATTGGCATCTAGAGGTGACAGATCTGACTCAGGACTTACAGAAGATCCATGCCCCTCTGGAGAGGCAGCTTTAGCCAGGCAGGGTGCCCTAGAACATCTGAGCTACCACTATGTTCAGGTGAATGCAACCACAGCTGTATAAACATGGAGCTGATCTCTCATGAAAGGGTATTAGAAGCTGGCCCCATGGTGGGCTTAAGCAATCCCACCAGCACTGGACTGGCAGCACATCTTCCCATGCCTGCCAGACTCTCTGCAGTGATCTGCTGAGTTCAGTATTCAGATTTGCCAAGCAAGGCTCTGTGAACCCAGCGTGACTCTGACTCTTACAAGATAATCAGATGTTAGCAATAAAAAACAGTAAAATAATTACAGGCTTATACAAACTAAGATACATTCTCTATCTTGTTCTCCAGATACCTGTTTGTTGTCACAGACCAAGCAGGGATTAAAAACTGTAAAACATGTACAACCCTGAAACCAATATGTCATGGACAGCTAATGAGCTGTGCTGCTTCCCTTGTCTTGAGACCTCTTCTCTGGCATCTTATGCAGTTCCACAAAACATTGTTTTGCTAGGAAAGAGCCAGAGCGCTTTCAGACCTCAATGGGAGTGGAACTAACTGCATGTCAAAATGGTTCACGAGACCGTGTTAAAAGCTTTGTCGGTGACATAAGGCCAGGTCTACGCTCCTGTGCAGAAATATGTAAGTGAAGTGAAATTCGCACATGGTTATTTAGGCCAGTATGAGAGAAAGCCTATTCTTGGCCATCAAAATGGGGCAATCAGCTAAAATCAGTGGGAATTGTGCTCAAGTGTGGCAGTGTGGGGATGAAAAATTATAGGCACGGAAGAAATCTGTAATGCATTTACTGTGAGGAAGCCAAAAGCACTCTAATCCTACTTACCATTTTTTAATATAAAAGTGTATCAGTATTTGCCTTTCCCAAACCTGTTATGCAGAGAGTACTAAAGAGATCTTGGAGTCGTATGAGGAGAGTCCAGCTTCTTGAGGACCTCCAGCAACTTAGGTACTTTGCATAACTTTTAACAGTAATGCATAATGAGGGAGGGAAAGGAATACCAGGTGTTAATGGGTGTAACTCCACTAATTTCATCAAATTACAGTGCTAACTCCAGGCCTCAATTCAACACACAATACTTTTAGTGAACTGGATGGAGAAAATTAACAACCTTTTCTATAGCTTTTAGGAAGACTAAGTATCCAAGTTCCAGCTTTCCAAAGTTATTTACTCCCAGACAAAAGGCAGGGAGTGAAAATGAGGAATTTCAGTCTAAGAAAGCAGCAGCAAATTGAAAAGGGACTTCAGAATTAAAACACTTTGACAACCTATTTTGTCCAGCAACTCATGCTTTAGGTATAGTATTCTGGCCCTAAAACTAAAGCCAAAAGAGATTTTATTACACACACAGCTGCATTTATAATCAGACAGTGAAAAGTAGTAGTTAAAAATAGCATAGGAACAATTTTGTGTGGGGACTCTGTGACCTAATAGCTGCTTTTCAACTCTAATATCAATGATTTTGTGCTCTAGTTTCCTTCATCAACTGACTGGGGACTGTTTTTAGAGTCATTAGGAAACTGGGAACATACCAATTTTAATTCAGAAACACAGAGAAATTGCACGAATAAGAAAAAGATAAAGGTTTTACTCTTATCTAAACCAATTAGATATTGTTTAAACTTGACTGATAAGAAGAATCAGACTCTCTGTGACATTTTCAGACAGCAAGTTACAGACAAAACTTGTACAAGTGTCAGTTCTTTGTGTTTCCATAGCAACTCAAGCTGCAGTTGTCAGTAATTAAAATTAACTCTATAGTTTTATTAAAATGACAGGAGTTGCCTTCTCAGATGATGGAGACAAAGCAGAAGCCACAATATCTGTGAAAATTACAGATTTCTGTGTGCAGTTCAGTCACTCCACTGCAGGTGAGAAGGGTGAGAAAACTTCAGCGTTTCTCCAGAGCAGGTTCACCGGGAGCCCATCAGCCACTGAGGCCAGGGATGTTACTGCACCCTGTGAGACCTAACAGCCCGTTGAGATGGTCTTGCCAAGCTCTGACATGGCTTTAGGGTACCTTCTTTCATTCCCAGTGAGCTGGCACCCCTGACCTGCAGTCCCCAAAGTCTCTACCACAGTCCACAGCATGGACAGGGTGTGTGGACTGCAGCAAGCAGTGCTGGTGCTGGGGAGGGGAAAGTCACAGCCCTCCAACCCTCCCCAGGCATCTGCTCCTACAAAAAGCTCCCTGTCAGAGTGCTTGTCATACACAATTTATCTACATGCTAAGTAAAGAACACAGGGGAGAAAGTCTAGCACTAAGCCCCTGACCAAGCGGTGCTTCAGCCAGACCATTTCTGGCTCTGTCCTGGACCTTCCCCACCAGCTGTCTGCAAAACAGAGCATGGGTACGCATGCTGGGATGGTTCATGGCAGGACTTTTCCCTAATGTGTCTGTCAGACTGATTCAACCAGACCGCATGGCGTTTGGCTCCCTCTGCCCCACGTTCTCCAGTGCTATCCTGGGCGGCTTTGCAACCTCACATGCCCTTATGCTAAATATCTGCAAAACACACCGCCAGCATCTTGTGAAAAAACCACTGGTGTGGTAGGCTGCAGCACTTTACTCATTTTCCTTCAGACAACTGGAACTGGAAAAACACAGTAAAATACATAATAACCATGCTTTTATGGCCAGTGTCCCCTTCTTGGGGCCCAGTGGAGAGCCAGGGCCAAGCACTGTTTACTGTAGATGCAGCCAATCTGCTCCGGAGGGAGCAGAACCGACATGAACCCGTCTGTGCTCTTTGGCCTCCTACGCGAAGAGTAGTCCTTGGCTGACTTTTAGTTAGTTGTAGGGATGTATGCATGAAGGGTATTCTGCTTCCAGAAAACTCTTTAACTTAATCAAAAAGTAAATTATTTTGCTTCTCAGAGATAGATTATGTTTTCCAGCTGGCTAAGCGTATATCGAAAGTCATCTCTTCGGACCATAGCCTACTAGTAGCTAGCATGCCCAGCAAAAGAGATTATCATTGCTTGCTCTTAAAGTTGTTAGGAAAGCCAAAATAAAGTGGTATATTAATCAGAAATATTTTCCTAACATCTATCCTGGAAAGACAGCTGTTAACCACAAAAGAAGGACCTACATTTCATTGTAGTGAATCAAAATAGGCAGGAAATGTTAACACTGATGATTTCTATCTTTAGAATGAATGGAAATACAAAATACATACTTACACACATATTTCGTAAGCTCAGTAATAGCATCAAAATTGTATGCAGAGAGGCATATTGTGTTGTTTGGTAGTAAAGGTAATAGAATCACAGAATCACAGAATATTAGGAGTTGGAAGGGACCTTGAAAGATCATCTAGTCCAACCCCCCTGCCAGAGCAGGATCACCTAGACCAGGTCACACAGGAATGCATCCAGGAGGGTTTTGAATGTCTCCAGAGAAGGAGACTCCACAACCTCTCTGGGCAGCCTGTTCCAGTGCTCTGTCACCCTCACAGTAAAGAAGTTTTTCCTCATGTTCACATGGAACCTCCTATGCTCCAGCTTGCTCCCGTTGCCCCTTGTCCTATCATTGGCTATCACTGAGAAGTGCCTGGCTCCTTTCTCCTGACACTCACACTTTACAAATTTATAAACATTAATGAGGTTGCCCCTCAGTCTCCTCTTTTCCAAGCTAAAGAGACCCAGCTCCCTCAGCTGCTCCTCAGAAGGGAGATGCTCCACTCCCTCAATCATCTTTGTGGCCCAGCACTGGACTCTTTCAAGGAGATTAGCCATGATTAGCAGAATAGCCATGATCAGCATGATGTCTCCTACCAAAACTATAATTGACAAAACTATACCTTCTGCAATGAAGACTTGAGAGGGCTTCAATGGAAACCATTGACTTCAACAAAAAAAGGCTCAACTGGAAGTGTCTGTGTTTAAAATCTTTTTTAAACAGAGTTTGAAGGAAAATTATGTTTCTTTGTAAGACTGGAAATTAACTATCATTTTCTGTTTACTTACTTCCTCCTATTTAGATAACAAATACCCCAGAAAGCCTCAAAGTACCAGTTCAAGAGTCTCTCACAGAGCAGCCCAGAAGTGCCCAAAGCTGTGATTCAGTAGCCCATCCTGCAGACCAAACAGCCCAGTCATGCTGTGGTTATCATTCACCACTTCCAGCTCTGGTTTCATGCTGGAACAAAGTGCTGGTATGGGCAAAACCACATTTTCCAAGAATGTCTGTACCGGCAGCACTATGCAGTGATGAACATTCAGGGCGCATGAACAAGAAGGCTCCCTGTCCTTTGGAAGCAAAGTCATGTTTAGCAGTCTTCATGATAATTTCTTGCAGCTCGTTATACAAAGCTATCAATAGCCAAAATCTGCCAGAAGTCAGGTTATTTTTCAAAATGAGATTGCATTGCTCGGGCGTTGTACCAGGGCTGTATTGCTCTGCTGCAATGTCTGACTGCTTCCTTTCCCTCCTGCTTGAAATTTGATAAGATCATGGTGGGAAATGGAGCATAAGACAGATAAACAATGGCATTACTTGGTGAGAAATGCACATGGGAATAGAGGAAATCCTACATTTCCTTATTAAGATAAGTTTTCAAATAAGACCTTAAGCAAACACACAGGTCCTAGTCAGAAGAGGAGTCTGATGTGAGCCAGACACAAGCCCCTAAGTTTCTGTGAGTTGTAAAGGAGCACTTAAGCCTCTATTTAAAAGGTGTCTAACATGTGCCAAAACAGAAATTCACATCCAGGTCTCGGGTGCAAAGGGCTTAATGATGACGAACATTAAACTACGGCTGCAATGTCCTGGTGCAGGCTGCCCTGGAACCTTGCTGTCTGCCTCACCACAGCATCGTGCCTCTGGCAGGGGACACATCTTTGAGAACTCCCTCCCAGATTGCCAAACACCCACCACCTGCACAGGAGGGATTTCTGCAACCCCAACAACAAGATGGGACTGCTGCCTGTGCCCCTTGAGCAATGCCCAGTGCACTGCACGTGGGGAGCCGTTTCAAGGATGGAGTGGATTGCAGAGCCAGAAATCTGTGCAAACACACGACCACCTTGAAACCCACCCATGGACAACATTTCCACATGGGGAAGGAGGGTATATGCTGGAAAGAAGGATGTGTCAGTATCCCCTCCTCAGCCCATCTGGCCAAAAGGTCATCAAGACGGCTCGTGGTCATAAAACGAAGCACATGCTCAAGCGTTTTGTTAGAAACCCTATGCCACTCGCCATGTGAGCAGCAGTACAGCTTTCCCAAAGCAAGCTGTCTGGAAAGACGCCCATCTCTCTGTACATAGGATACGAATTGTTTTTAAGGGACAAACTCCAGGGACTTTTCACACATGTCACATCCATCCTGCCATTTCACTGGTTCTTTGCCGTTATTATTATGACCATTCACTCTTTGTAAGAGGCACAGCCTCCTGAGCTGCTGAAAGACAAAGTCACAACAGGGAGTGAAAGATACATCTGACATAGGCTGCCCTCAAGGACTTTCTCTGTTCCAGAAAGATCCCAGGAGCACAGTGGTGCTGAAGGGACAAGAGATTGTGCACGAGTGGGATTCAACTGGCCAAATGCAGACACTGTCTCCTGTAGTGGGCACCACAAACTGCCTTTATAATCAATGGAGAGAAACTCATCTTGTTCCATGCACACACTGGACAGCTTTTGGATGAATCCATCTGTAAAGTCAGGATCAGCACAGACAGAGAAATCCAGGTCTTCACCCAGCTGCGTGTGCACAGGTGTCTGGTGCAGTAAGAGACAAGGATACATAAACCGAGCACCTTAAGTTAGGCAAGAATGAGCTCATCTCGTGCAACCTTGCGTTTAATATTACAGATTTCAACAAAAAAAGGTGAGATTCAGATCCAAACACTTTCATGCAGTTACCCATGTACCCAATGCACTTTTCTTTCATTTCAGGGAGAGTTACAAGTTGCAGAGCCAGGTATTACCATGACAATTTTCTCTGACCAGACAAAATTCAGGCCAGCAAAAGCCTGCCCAGCAATCAGAGAGCAACTGTCCCTGCATAGCATGACAGAGGTAGGTAGGAGAGGAGAACTCCAAATTCTAGACACCTCTGCTCTGCAGGATGCACTCAGCAGCAGCAAGCATAAGCGATGCTGGCCAAGGCAGCCAAGTGCACCCAAACTCTGGCAATGCAGCCCTGCTGCCTGGTAAAAGTGGAGATAGAGTTAACGGCAACAAAACTTTAAAGATAAGGCTTCAAGACCTCAGCATCTGCTCTGAATCTGTTAAACCTATTTTCTGTGTCTCTCTGACCTGTCAATAGTGATAAAATTGCCTCCTTTTCTCCTGCATTTTCTATACACCAACACACAGTGGGGTACTAACATGCCGACATGGCTTCTCTGGTGCTTTATACATTTTGTCATGGTTGGCTGCATTTTTCAGAGCTCTTCCTTTTACCTTCATTAAACTTGAACAAAAAAGGTCTATTAAAAAATGCAAGGGACTAATTTTTTAAAATCAGCCCTAGCCTTCAGTTTTTCAGGGTTAAAGCACTATTTCTTTCATCTGGTTTAATGCCAGATACAAAGCAAAGGAAGAAACTGTTGCAGAGTAACTGGGAACATAAATGCCTCAGGACCAAGCAGGACAGCCCAACAAAACCGCTTGCCCAATTAGCTGTGCTGGGCTTTCCATCATTAGCAGTGGGAGGAAGACATCTCATTCAGAATAAGAGCCAAACTCCTGTGCTCTAGCACACCTTCTGCAGAGCCTGTTCTTCCCCTGACTGGCATTAGGTGCTCGAGGTTAAATCCCTCCGTCAGCTGTATAAATATCCCCTCATGCGCACTAAACTTTTCCCATCTGTGATCAACTTTTAAAAGAGCATTTGTCCAGATTTTCAGGAATCAAGGCCAGAGTAATCAGATAACTTCCAACCAGAAAAGATGGAAATTTTGAGTTAGGTTTGGTTTCATGACGAAACCAAAGGTTCCAAGGTGAACCTTGTTTCTCAGACTTCTATGTCACTTAGGCTATTTTTAAAAGGTTACTGAAGAATCAAAGCTCAGTGTGCAGGATTGAACACAGGCTGTTGCAAACTGTCAGTGCCCTCCTCACGTCAGTGGGGCAGGCAATGACATTTGACTTGGGCACACATCCAGGAGGTTCACAAAAGCCCAGGCTTCCTTGAGGCTTTGAGATACTTGTATAGGTGCCCAAAATGACGTGCTTGGGTTTCTGGGATAGGTGTCCAAGAGCACAAACAGCACAGGGGACTCTGTCAGGAAAATGCAACATCTCTAAAGTTGAATAGACCATTGTCAATAAGCTTGGGGGATGCACTTGAACTTACTGCTTTAAAAAACACTCTTTTCTACCTGGCTTATTAATCCCTGTTGCTGCAAACAAAAATGTGATGAGAGTGTGAATGTAAGATGTCAAACCAGCCAGCGCAATGTTTTTAAACTCACGGTAACAGCCACCAGAACAGCTGCTTTGTCTAATATTTTACTTCAAGCAGAGAACAGCATAGCAGCATTCCTGTCTTGGTGTATCATGTAACACAGCAAAAGTCTTCAACAGCTTTTAAGCATTTTTTTTGTGTGAAGCATTCAAAGCAAAGTGATCAAAGAGCAGGAAATACATGACACCTGCTCATTCCCTATAGCTGCTGGAAGCTGAGGGCTGGTTTTGTGTTGTCATTGGCTTCTGCTCGTTTCCTGCTTCAGCCCAGAAAAATAAGTTTTTATGACTGCTTAGGAGGAGGAATCCATTCAGATGCTTCAGACCTAAAATCACATCTGCAGCTGACCCTCCCTGAATTAAAGTGAATATCCCTTATTACTGGAAACATCAGCCAATGCTCTAAAACCTGTCTGTCATTTAAACCATGTTATCTTTGTTTAAGCCCTCTGCATATACTTTAATTCTCATGGCAGACTTGTACAGACAATATCTTTTGTTAAGATGACATTTTAAGACAGAGAAATGGAGGCAGAAAAGCAAGATATCTTCCCCCAAGCCCATATAGATGTCTGGGCCCAGTCTTATCCCACCTGCATCAGGGGAGTTGTTGCCTTCTCTAGTGAGTGGAGGGAAACAAAGACCTCCACAGCACTATTCAGCTACCTCAAAGCACAGCCCACCTTGGGGAGTACCCATCTCTTTCCATCACCATAAAGATAGCCAAAAGTGAGTGAGGTGCTTCACCAACAGCTCCTGTTAAGTGCTTGAACCTGGGAGCACTGGAGAATTGTGTCAGAGCTGAACACAGTCTGAAGTGGCTTTTAAAATGCCACATTGTTTAGCTGGGCTGTTCACTTTGTTTTCTCCATTAAATTGGAGACGAGTATTAAAATATTCTATTCCAAATGTCAGGGGTTTGTTATTTGGAGGTTTTTATTCATCTCACAGAAACTGTCTATCCTGCAGACCCTGATGAACACAAACAGGTACACTTTCTGTAGATCATGCCTCCTGGTCCCCTCACCAACATATTCCTTGTGCGTACAAAATTGTCCTTGCTCATGGTAGTGAGTGCAGAAGCTTCTCTTCTTGTAGCATTCAGGAATACTTCCCTTTAGCTTCCTTATGAAAGCTGAATTGTGTTTGAGTAATGTTTGTAAAGCATTTTGTTGGACTCTGTCTAATGAAACACACTATCAAAAATATTAAGTCAAAAAGACCAATGGCAGAATTTTCCCAAGCACAAAACTCACCATAGAACATTTGATGGGCTCCTGCTGTGGGTTGCACACTGGAAAAACATTTTCAAAACTAGGAGGAAAAAAAGAAAGAAGAAAAAGGGTTTTCTTATACATGAGTAATGGACGTTATAAAATTTCTCTGTTTGAAGGAAAACTAGAGCTTAGATCTTTCAGCTGCCACTAATTCACTTGTAACAAAGCAAGATCAATTATTGCTATAAACAGAGCACATTTCAAAACAATTGTAGCTGAGGCAATAAAACCACCCATTAGAACAGACACGTTGGACAGGGTCCAGTCAGTCTCATTTAGGTGAGTAATTTAGGGAAAGCTCCACTGCAGTTTCAGGCATCTGGACCAAGAGGGGTGGGGAAAGAAGACAGTTCAGGCAGCTGGATACACCCCTCTCGAGTCTTCTTCTGGAGCTGAAGAGAAGGGCAGGAGCCACTGAGGATGTGCAGGGAGATGTAGGCAGCCCTGCACTGGTGCCTCTCTCTGCTGCACAGGGCAGGGGGATGCAGCCCTGCCATGCCATGGCCCAGCAGATCAGGAGACCACCTGGGAGAGACCACAACCAGGAGGGTGGGCAGCACACAACCACACAGCTGCAACAGGACTCAGCTCCACATTACCACCTCTAGGCTAGAGGTGGGCAGCTGGGGAGGTGGGGCCACCTTCCTTCACAGAGCCCACCCAGGGGAGGTCTCTAAGGGCAGTTAACTCACCCTGCACACCACACATGTCCCACCATCAGTTTCTGCTAGAAGGGTGCATAACATCAAGGCTTGAGTGAGGTATCTTCTAATCCGTTCCTCACCTGAACACATGACACTTGTCTGCATGGCTACAAAGTTTTGACAGGAGCAGTGGCAAGTGTAATCACAGAGGATACTCCATGGACTAGCAGTTAGGTCAGTTATAATGCATTGATGTAGGTACAATGTCACATAACTTTGCCACAACTTAAGTCCCTGGAGGAATGCCTCAAGCACTCTACTATAACATTGAGACTGGTAGCTATCACCACCCCAGATCCAACTACAGTCCAACTACACAATCTCACCTCATCATTTAGGCTTTTCTTCACAAAAACCTTTGAGGTTACCTGCTCCTGAGAACAGGCACCACCTATATGCACTTGAGCTAATATTAGTCACTCAAGGAGCTTCTAGGCAGAGGACAGAGATGTGTCCAGGAAGTCCTGAAAAGCAGATAGACAGGTTTGTCTCAAGCTTGGATGGGATTTAGAGTGGTGGGAACCCAGCCAAGATGACAGGCAGAGCTCTTCCTTGGATGGTACTCAACTGCAGTTATCTGACTCAAATCAGATATTATTATTAAATGCAGTGTGGCCATCTAAGTCTCTGATACTGATCAGCAATAGGTGGCAATGGGAAGGTGTAAGAACTGTGGGAAGCATGCACTGTTCCCACTCTTCCGGCTCCTTCAGCAACCAGAAGTTTGGACACTTCTTAGCTTGAGGGATACATCTGGCTTTTGAAGTTGATTGTCACAATGGACTGTATCTTCAGCCTCTCTTTGCTTTTTACCTCTACAATATTTTTTACAACTTTCATGATTTAATCATGTGTATGCATGAAAAGTTCTTCCTTTTTCTTGTTTGAAATTTTCTGCTAATGACACCTTGTATTCTGATTACACCTGTATTATAAAAAGTAGTAAATAATTATCCTTTATTCACCCTCTCTGACCATCAGACATTACCCCTCAGTCATCTCTTCTTGTCACTGAAAGTCTAGTCTATTAAGTATTTCCTGCTAAAGAAGCTGTTTCATATTTCTGGTTAACACCTTTCTCTGCATCTTCTACTGTATCTTTGTTGAAAATAAAGTGACCAGGATGTACACAGCATCTCACAGATTTATAATGTTGAATGTTGGTTTTGGCTGTTGTCTTTTCCTTTCTTATTACGTAAACTATAAAACTCAGGGTATTAAAGAATGTATGAATACAGCTGAGTTCTCAAATGAGTTCAAAACAGGGCTCACACTCTGGTATTAACTGGAGGCCACCGTGTGTGTGGATACATTTTTCCACAGGCATAATTTAGAGATCAGTTTTGAAAGCTTGACTCAAAACTATTGGTATGATGAATCAAATACATCTTTGAGAAGGATCCTTTATCAGAAATTCCTGCACATAATTTACCAAAAAGGAGCCATGTCACTTTTGAGAAGATTAGTTTGTTTAACATTGGGATTTTCTCCATAAAAATAAAAGCCTTCTTGTTTCACGGATCTCCTTCCTGGATGTGTTCCAGCTTGCAGCTGCTGACTTCAAAGGCAAAAGTAAATGTTTGCTGAACGGCTGGGTACTCCTGCATGCCCAGGATATATGGCACCATCTCTGCTGTGGGTTGATGCTCAGTCCCAGCCCACTCTGAAGTCCAGCCTCATCAGTGTCCCTGCGAATCAAAGCTAATTGGCAAACTTTGCATGGACTCCTGAGCTCTGTGGAGAGGAGACAAAGATGATTAAGGGAGTGGAGCATCTCCCTTATGAGGAGCGGCTGAGGGAGCTGGGTCTCTTTAGTCTGCAGAAGAGGAGACTGAGGGGAGACCTCATTCATGTTTATAAATATTGAAAGGGTGAGTGTCACGAGGATGGAGCCAGGCTCTTCTCGGTGACAAACAATGATAGGACAAGGGGTAACGGACACAAACTGGAACACAGGAAGTTCCACTTAAATTTGAGAAGAAACTTCTTCTCAGTGAGGGTGACAGAGCACTGGAACAGGCTGCCCAGAGAGGTTGTGGAGGCTCCTTCTCTGGAGACATTCCAAACCCGCCTGGACGCCTTCCTGTGTGACCTCATTTAGGTGTTCCTGCTCCAGCAGGGGGATTGGACTGGATGATCTTTTGAGGTCCCTTCCAATCCCTAACGTTCTGTGATTCTGTGAGAGATTGCAGGGCTCAATTTGGTCAGTGCGGAGTTGGGGCCACAGAAGTGAAACCCATTATGGCTTTGCTCAACTTTCCCTTTTTCGGTTCCCTTTCACACCCCAGCCATGTGTATCCTCCACACATGCTCACAGCATGACAGAGAGTATGTGGGACATGGGGCTTATTATGTTCAAACCTGGTGGTAGACCCCTACTTCGTCTATCGGTATGACCACAGTGAGTGGAAACTTCTTGGGCTTCACACAATGTGTGCTTGTTCAACTTAACAGAAACTCTCTTTTGTGTTTGAACAACTCATGCTTGTGACTGACTGCAAAAGTGATGACTGAAGCCCATCATGCTTGCGGATACCTGCTGCAGAGTGTGGGTTGCATCCACACCAACTGGGGTCTGCTGTCCTCAGCACAAACAGAAACCACTCAGGCTCCCTAAACAAGAGAGGTTAGGTTTGCAGGGCTAGCAGATGGAGGGAGGGAGAAAAGGAATATATGTCTCTAGAAATGAGCATACGTGACCAAAGACCTTCTGAAACCCCTTAAGCACAGAGTATCACAGCAATTTTTTTCTGGTGGTAGGCCTCCCTTTGGAAGCACAATTTATTTCTCTCATAGTCAGGTGATTACATTGACCTAAATTTGCTTCCCCCTTGCTTTGGTGTAGTATCCACCAGGTAGCCACGAACACAGTTTCAGATTCATCTTTTAGCTCATACTCTTCAGCTCCACCAGTTCCCAAATAGCAGCAGTATTGCAGGTTCTGCTACAGCAGGTCAAAGTTTTGGGATGTTTTTTTGCTATCCAGGCTATTTTTAAAAAATTAAACTTGGAGATCAGGAAGTATCTGACTTGTGAAAGCAAAATTAATCTAGGATCCATGCCCTGGCTGTCAGTGTCCTTTAGGGGAAAAAAATAAGATAAACCTACAGAACCTTTTTGTTCAGATGCCATTTACTAAAATGCAACATTCACATTGTCTGCAAATAGCAGCCAGTTGAAACTTGTTGGAAGATTAAGTTTCAATTACAGCTGACATTTCCAAAACACCATGTGATAGAAAAGCCATTCTTATCCCCAGACCCAGACAGTCATCTCTCATCTCCTGTTTCTGGGCATCATCTGTTCAAAGGGTCATTGCTGGCAAAAGCCACCAAAGAGATACAGTTGCTGACATTTTTGTGCTCTGGCGATCATGGGACTCATCAACACCCGAGTCAAATAAAGGGAGTACAGCACTCCCGGCAGCTTGCAGGATGCTCTGGTATTAACAGCACACTGGAGCTAGTGTGATTTCAAGGGAGATATTTGTATTGTATGGGCAAGAGAGCTACATTTACATTCCTCTCCTTTATTTACTGTAGAGGAAATAGGCAGAGAAGGGAAAGTTGCTTACCAACAGTTACTGGTGGTTTGAGGAAGGGAGGTCTGCTTGGATGTTTGAGTGGTGTTTTTTCATCTCTGAGGCAAGAAGTGTCTGACAAGTTTAACAGAGGACTGCAGAAAGGCTTAGATGGGTGGCTCTGGTTCTTGTCTTTCTGGGTTTCTCAGGTTCTTGTGAGCAAGATCCACCACCAACCTACATGGGTATTCAGAGCATCCTCCCAGGGTAAATTCTTAGGTGTCGCTGTCTTTGAGGCTGCTTTTCAGTGAAATACCCGCAAGTCACATCCACCCAACAACAACAACCAATCAAAAAGAAGTTGGGCTGTGTATCTAAAATGGAGGGATCAGGCTGGTAAAGTGAGAGGCCAAAAAGTCTGCAGCCGTGCACTGAGCATAATGGAGCAGATTTGTTCTGTCCAGAGTATAACTAAAAATAAAGTAAAAAAAATAATAAAGAAAGCTAGAGGAGGAAGACTCGATGCCAGGAATTTTCTTGCAATATACCCTCAGCTGGACTAAGCAGCTTCTAATTCCACTGATTTAAATGGCTTTGAGGGACAAGCTCGAGGGTTAGGTAAAAGACTGTTCTTAAGCTGTCTTACTTGAAAATTCACAGCACACATCTGTCTTACAACTGCAACAAAATGTTTATTTTCATCTTTGTGACAGGAGAATTATAAGATCAATTGTATAAAAGCATGTAATGCCCATCTCCCCTTTGCCTTGAAAAATGATAAATATTCTAAAACTCTAAAGCATTATTCATAGTTTTAGCTAAACCATCTCTTGACAAGCAGAAATTTTATAAAAACTACCCTGATATGGGAATAGAAGCTGAAGTCCCTTGTCTCGTAAAGGGATCCTATTTGAGGAGAGGTCTTCTCATAGAGCTGGTCTCTGTCATTTAAGGCTATTCTGTACTATCAGTACTATTCAGACAGTCACTAAAATGGTCTGACCCTTGCATCCAACACAGCTACTTAGGCATCTAGTCTTTCAGATACCTGACAGTGCTTGGCATTACTGATATGCATTTCGCAGGTATATGAAGTCCCTCAAGCCATCAATCATTACACTGATGAGCATTTCCTGGCTTGTTCTTCCTCTCCCTAATTTCCTTCCTGATAGCATTTAGCACTATTCGGATCACTTTGGACATAGACATTAAGTGCTGATAATGTACACAGCAGGGCTATTACCACCAACTCCTTTCTCTGAGAGACTGATCTACAACTGCAGCTGACACCTCTCTCTCTGACACCGCCTTTCTGATCATGGTAAACCATCTTTCATCCCAGCATGCTTTTAAAATGAGATTCCTGACCCAAACACCATCAGAGTCATGGGGCAGCTTTGCATGCTGTGAACGGCAAGACCCAGGAGCCCCTCTACACCCACATCCGATGTCAGGATGAAATACAGACAGGCTATGAATCACCCTCCCACGAGCAGGCTTCAATGGGAGGAAAATTGGATTGCACGGACATGTTTCAACCAACCTATTGATAGAAATGATCAAGAGGTCAGAACCTCAGGGCTCACCATGGCCTGGAGTGGTTTGTATTCTGCACATGATTGTTGCTTTCTGTGAACTTTGGACCAACACTATAAGCCAGAAGCAGAACTAACGTGCATCTGTGGAGCATCAGTGCACCTGCTGTGGAGGGAGGAGGAGGTAGTGGAGTGGATAATGGAGATCAGCTGAAAGCCCAAGTGGATATTTAATGCACATGTATGACAGTTAGCATTCAAAAGACAAAATCAGCTCCCATTTGTGTTTTATTATCAAGGAGCATCTTGAAAAGCTAAAGTGGTCCTGCTGGGACTCCGGTCTGGGCTTCAATGGGCTTTAGTTAGGTCAGATATGAGGCTTAAGGCAATTAAACTACCCTGTTTACTTGTGCTCTTTCTTCTTCTGTAAAACCTCCACAGTGCTTCCTTTAAAAATGCGTTTAAGAACACAAATCTCAACAAATATAAACAAAAACTACCTCATTACTGGCAAGGAAGCTGATTTACTGGAATGTCTAAGGTTAGTGGTAGCTTGGGCCTTTTCCTCTGGTAATTTGAGTATGAATACACAGAACACACACTTATTTTCCTTTCTAATAAATCACTAGCAAGTATTTGGAAACAAAATGGTACAGTCATTTCCTGCCTTAGGCTGACCCTTCTTCTGATATCAAATGCATAGCCCAGCGCTTTCCACTAATACAATAATTCCTTTTATTGTAACTTGTTGTGATACCATGAACAAAAGAGCTCAGTGAAGAACATGATGCAGTCGTTGCCAAGGGACAAGAGACGCACGACCTCAAACAAGGTGCTCCACTTTTCCCCAATTAGGAGCCCAACGGGTGTGTTTATAATACATAGCAAAAGAAATGAGTTTCAAATACAACCTAGAGCTAACTGAATAATACTGAAGAAGCTGCTACCAGACACTGTATTCATGTGATACAAATAGCAGTAATCAATTTCAGTAGCTGAATATCAAGCAGTACATCTATTCTTACAGTCGTATTTTAACTCTTTTTAAAAAGCACTTACCCCTTCTCTCCTAACAAAAGATCTTTTTAAGCATGATCCTTATATGTGTACTAAAACCACTTACATGTCTTCTTGACCCATGAAATGAACATTTTCCAAACTTTTCAAAATGGAATCGTCGTTAGTTTATACAGCACCTTAATTTATACATTTCTGCACTCTTTAACCAGTATCTCACAATTCTCTTTCCCCACTCTGCCTTAAATCAAGAAATAGACAATTTATTTCTGCACGGAGGAATTCAATGCACTACCAGGAAAATAAATCCACATTATTTCACTGGACCCTTCCATTAAAGTCTGCAGCCCTTTCTCCAGAGATGTCAGCATACATACCAACCAAATGATATCAGCTAAAAATCCCTTATCAGCATGCACAGATTCACCAGTCTGGCCTCTGAACTGTGGCAAATGCAGTAATAGATTAAATGTCAGGAAGAAGTTCATCCTTCCTGTTTCCCACCTCCAATGAGAAAACTGAGCATTGCAGGCTTATAAATTTGTCATTAGCCATAGTTAAAGGCGGCCATGTGAGCTCCAGCCGCAGCACTGCCTGCCTGAGCGGTAAATGAGCAGAAGAGGCTGTTGATGGTCTACAGCTTGCAAGCAAGTGGCATTTCTTTAATGAGTCTCTGTCAGAAACACACACAGTGTTATACAAATAGAAGCATTTCAGATACCTCACTCTCCTGCTTTGTGCATCCAGCAGGAGCTCTGAGGATCTATAATTTATTGTCTGTCCATCTGTGACATCAAGGAGCCCTGTTTATCACCCAGGAGGGCACCGTGCCCACATTCCCCCCACCCCACAGTCCTCCTCCTTGTGTTTCACTCCAATATTTCTTGTTTCTCTGCCTATGGTGAATAAGGCTCCTAGCATCCTACTCCTTCACAAGATGCAATGCCATAGGGTTGAACTTCAGCAAGTGAGTGAGACCACCAGTTCTCAGACAGGGCAACATCTCCAGCTTCAGAGCAGCAGGCACAGCCTTGTTCTTCACCATAGTCTCTCTCCAACCTGGATGTGCCCACCTCAGTGACTGAAAAGGTGTTCAAAAGCCCAAGTAGACACAGGGATGCTGCAAGGCCATATTCCCAGTGTGCCTGTCTCTAGACAGTGCATAGGAACAAAAGAGGGGCCATGCTGGGTAGGTCAAATGACCCCAGTAGGACATGCTGGTTAGGGAGGGCATGCAAACCTGGCCACTTCCTCTGATCCATTCTCCTACAGTTCCCAGCATCCACAAATGTTATATTAGGGATTTTACATAGTAAAACCCTACCCTGCTGACTGTTTTCTATTTGCTGACAGAGCTGGTGAATGGTAGCTCTATCTTAACTTTATCCACTGCCTTCATCACTACCCAGTGCTAACTCTTCTCCAGCCCAGAAAGTGACCATTAAACTCTTCCCTGTCTTTCCCATTTGTTAACCAGCTTACAGCCTGTAACAGGCCTTTCCTCCAGTCCTGTTGCAACTTCCTTCCTTGAGTAACATTTGGTGTTCATACAGGTATCCACCCAACCAAATATATGATACCTACTGAATTCCCTCTACCCACGTGCTTCTTGACCGCTTTCCAAAACTGCAGCAGTATGATGGGGCAAGATTCCCTTCCCAGAAAGCAAACCAGTAACAAGCTTTATTATGAAACCAGTAAGCTTTATTATGAAGCCCACCATCTTACAAGGGATGGAAGTAAGGTTCACTGTTTCATCATTCCCATGAGTCCCTCTACAGTCTCTTGTGCTCCTGGGAATTACACTGGCAGTTCACCAGCTATCCATCACAATGGTGGTTTGTAAAGAGAGGTTACAAACCATGGCCAGCAGTATCTAATTCATCTATTTGATCTAATACTTCCTGTGTATTTCCTTCACATTGGTTTGACTCCTCTGACCCATGAGACCTGAGGTAGACATCCAACATGGGAATGTCTTGTAACAACTTCAGCAATGAGTTTATCAAGAATTCACTGAGTTGTTCTGCTATGCCATACTATCCCTGAAGGCCCATTTATCAGGGAGGTCCCTTTTATATTTTCCCACGAATTCCTTACCTTTCTTCAGTTGTACCTAAGGAACTTTTTACTCTCAGATTGAGTATCTCTTGTGAGCTGTTTTCAAATTCTACTTTCAGCACTCTTATTTTCCTGTTTACATTCAATCTCACATATTTTATGGGCTTTGCTTTTACCCTTATTTGGAAAATAGTTCTGTTCTTCTTGGACACTCATTGTTTTCTTCTGAGAGTAAGCCTGACTTTTTATTGACTATGCTGTGTTTTATTGGACTACTTTGTTTACTGCTTAATTTGTACCATACATTTCACCTGGGCTTCTAGATTTTCAGACTGGTTTTTTTTAGCTTGTTCTGTGTGAGTTTTTTGATTAGTTGCTGCCTTTTAATGTTGCTGCCTGTTTCCAAATTTAATATCTGTATGCTGGGTTAATTTGGCCTGCTCTCTCCTGCCATAATGTTAAAGCTATTTGTATTGTGGTTGCTGCTATAATTATCTCTCATGGTACAACTGAAATGACTCCAAGGTAAGACCTTGTGTACCACTGAAGACCAAACCCATGCTGATGGCTTTTCTTGTGCATCCTAGGACTAGCTGTTGCAGGAAGCTTTTGTTTTACAGCCAAAGGTTTTATCTCTGCACCTTGTTCTAGTGGGGTGCTGATCCACTCCACGTGTGAATAGATGAATTCTCTCACTTTTACTACTTGTCCTAAATTTGCAGCATACCTAATCTCACTTAGCACTTGCTGTTCACTGTCATCATGCTGCTCATATCAGTACAATAGCAGGACTGTGCATTTACTGTTGGAGTATGGGATTTTCACCAACAACAATCCCATTGTATTTCTCTTTTCCAATAATTATTTTATGCTGTTTCACTTTACATAATCTTTCACATAGTGTGCTACTTCCCCACCTGTATATCTAGCATGAACATTTCTATAAACCTTATGCCTTGGGAAACTCTGTCCCACTGTTTATCTTCCTCACGACGTCCCTGAGATCCTGCTGTGTCAGGGCTGACAGGCATCTTAGTTTCTTCATCTTACTTTTCTTAGACTTCTAGCACTGGTGTAAAAACACTTGCAAATTGTATCCTCACTCTGTCATTTAATACTGCACACATGTAATCATCTGTCTCCCTTATTAATAACAATTGTGCTGTTTATATCCCTCTTGGTCTCCTCAGAGGTGCATTCAAAGGAAGACCGCTGTCGCTACTTAGAGCTCATGTCAGCAAGTTCTTCTGTGCCTGTTGGCTTTCCTACAGCTTCTAGAGCAAATGTTCCTCTTTCAGTTTTCTGTCCTCTGTTTTCTTTCTACATCACAGTCTCATTCACACAATGAGATGTTGGACCTCTGCTGGTCTCTCAGCAAACACAGCATGAAGGACTTGGACTTCAGCCTCCTGCCCAGTGCTTGAATTCAGCCTCTAGAGCATAGGTCTCACACTTCCACATGTGTCTGGTACTAATACAGACTGCAACCGCTGACTTTTTATGTGTAACCCATCTAGCTATCCTAAAAGATTCCTGGTACCCAGAAGGCAAGTTACTGTACATCACAAGCCCCCAGCGCTTGACTAGTGTGCCTAATAATTAAATCTTCCATTACCAGCAGCTATTTCTTCCTCTCTTCTAAGATACTTGCTGCTGCAGCAGTGAAGGAAGACACTGTGATACCAGCTGGAGGATGGTCAAAGGCAAATCATGAGATCCTTCATTCCCTGCAGACACCCTCCTTCCTGGAGGCTGATATTCACAACTAGTCCTCAGAGATACCAACCTCTCCATCAGCTCTTCAGGGAGAACCAGAGAGGTGAAGGAGAGAGAAGAAGAAGAGATGTCCATCCCAATCAACCTGATTTCACCAGTTCAGCTGATGGATGGTTCTTCTCAATTCTTCTCAGTGGTCATTGGAAAGAGATGGACCCTTCCAGAAGGAGGCAGAGGCAGCAATTTAGCTTGGGAACTGCTCCCCAGATAAGTCATCTCCCCATCGCCACCCTGGGAGGAGCCAGCCCAGTCCCCCTAGGTGCCTTTCTGGGATAATGTGAACCCATCACTTATCACTGTTGCCTCATGTAGGTAGTCCACAAGTGTTCCACAAGAGCAGAAACAACAGACTTCACTAAGATGAAAAGAAGAAATAGGTAATACACTAATTATTAATTTCTTTGATTTTATTAATGCACCACATCTTTCTTGTTGTTAGATTACAGTACTGCACATTGTAAAGTAATAACAGTGTAAAAATAAAAATAAAATAAAACTAAAAAATAAAAATAAAAATAAAAATAA
>NW_010165841.1:0-14153 GCF_000695765.1 Mesitornis unicolor | reverse complement strand
TGGCTGGGGCACCCTCTCTCTCCCTGTGCTTCTTTGCCTTCGGGCTAGTTGGTTTTGTTTTCCCTCTGCTCTGGAGCCCTTCACCTCGAGAGGCTAATGGCCCTATCATTACCTGGTTCCAACCCTTCTTGTATATAGGGGTTCTTTTCTAGTAATAAGTACCAGATATGGACAAGAGAGTTTGAGAAGTTCGAAACAGGGCAGAAGTGGCTCACCCTAATTATACACACACAAATAAGGAAGCGTTGATTGTTCCCAAGGAGAAAAAGAAAGCAAATGTCATTCCTATCTTCCAGGAGAGCAAGATGTACCCAGGGAACTGCAAGCTTGTCATCCTCTACCTCACTTCCTGAGAAGATGATGGAGCAAATAATCCTGAAAACCATTTCCAAACACATGGAAGTTATCAAAGTCATTGGTAGCAGCACAAATCTGTGAAGGCAAAATCCTGGTGGGCAAACTTGATGGTCTTCTAGGATTACATTATTGGTTGGGTGAATGAGGGAAGAGCAATGGATATTGTTTACTGTGAATTAAACAAGGCTTTTGACACACCCTGATGGCACTTTATAGGCCTCAATGTCCCTGACCATCCCCATCTGAAGCCTGCACCCACATCTTCTTCATCTCAGCCTGGGGCCTTCACTTCACTTCAGAGTGGGGTGGTCTGAATAGTATTGAAGTCTGACAACACATTGAACATAAGGACACTTAGTCATCTGGCAATAACAACCGATCATGCAAATGTATTTTGAACGTGCGTAGGAGTCACATCACCCCTTGGCTCCATCAATGTTATCCTGATTTGAGAGAATCACACCTTACATTAAATGTGGGTGGCACCCTGCCTATGCTACCAGTATGGGTCAAAAGGCAGGATATTAAGTGGCATGGTGTTAGCAGTCTGTTTACTCTGACAGTATTGGCCAAGGGATAGGGTGTCAGGAGGAGGGGAGCCAGGTGGTCAGACACTGGAACAGGTTGCTCAGAGATGATGTGGAGTCTGCATCCTTGGAGATAGTAAAAATCTACTAGATACAGTCCTGAGCAACCTGCTCTAGATGACCCTGCTCTGACAGAGGTTTGACTCAATGATCTCCAGAAGCTGTTGTCAACCTCAGCTGATTCTGTATTATATTAAGTATCTCAAAATAAATTAGAAGATATGAGCCATGACTGAGTATGAAAATAACAAAGAAAAACACGGGGGAGAAGTGTAGCAAAAGATGAACAATGATCCATATTCCCAGGGTTATTTAAGGTATCTAAAGCCATATCTCCAGAGGTATTTAACTCCTCTGATTGAAATTAGTGGTAATTAAATGCCTTAACACTATTAAGGCTCCAGCCAGAGTAATCACTGCATGATTAGTTGATGTCACTTTCTTTAGTTTTATGGCATTATTTCCATCCCTTATTAAGGCATCTGTCTCTTTATTAATTGGTAAGAGCAGTGCAGCTAACCTTTGATCTTTCTTCATCTAATATCCAAGTGATGTGATTTACTGAGCCAGAAGAGGACATACCAGCATATTGCAAGATACTCTTACTCTGAAACTAGAAATTTTCCTCTTTGTGGAAAGAGGATGGAGATGAGTCCACTAGGCCTGGTTATGTAAGGAGTCCTTCCTCCTGACATGCCTCTGTGCTGTAAGGGGTACCACTAATTTGCTCCTATATGTTGTTGTTGGATCAAGACTACTACAAGGGAAACAGCAATTCTGATTCACTGCTGTAGCTAAACTGTGAAAAATATAATAATCTCATCTGACATAACTCAGAACTAAGATATTTGTTAACCCAGAAAATAAGAATACTGTGAAGATACTTTAAATTAGTCCTTATGAGAGTCATTAGTTCAATGAACTAGAAGAAAGTAAAGTTTGGTTTCAGAGGATATGGGTCATGCTTATTATTGTAGTGAACGGAACCTGATTCTTTCAGTCACATTATTATTAAATAATCTTACAGCTGGTTTCTGTGAGACTAGAAGAAAAATTTTGCTCTGTGCATGAGTGAATATTTATTTGTAAAGTTCATTTCCTCAGTGTTACATGTGATTTTCTTCAATAAAATATACAGCTATGACTATACAGCAAATACACAAATCTTGCAAACAACAAAACATGCCACTTTTTTAAAGGTATCAAATGCTTTATAATTCACTGACATAAATCAGTAGATAGCACAGTGGAAGTGCAGTACATCACCTTGTGACATGGTTAGACTATGCACTGAATAGCAGTACTGCAATGTTTTTGAAAAGCTAATTTACCCAGACATGGCATGCTACAAACCAACAGAATGATATTGAATATAAAAGAGTAATTTGTATGTGAATTCAAGGCTAGAAACCAGCCTCACGATACCATTCTGCATGTCTCAGCTGATAAAATATCAACGCTTTTCCATTCACCTTTCCTCAACTCTTAGTTTTCCCTCATTTAAAGGGCCAGTATTTTATGCTTCTAATTTTTTTTCTTTATATTAAACGTAATTTCTTATTATTAATCCCCTCAGTTTTTATCAGCTTATTCTTTATCTATTAGAAAATACAGTTCTCTCTTGTATAATAAAATGGTCATCTGCTACAACCTCCAATCTTGTAGGTTACAGTACTAACTCTGTAATGGAAGAGCTGTAATTCACACACGAATACAAATTCTTTCACTATATTTCTGTTATTTCAGATAGTGCCATTACATAATTAATTTCTGTCTTTCTAAATATTATTTCCTTGTCTTGCCAGACCACAGAAGAGGCTTCACCACCTTTTAAGAAAGGAAATTTCCCTTCCTCTTAATCTTTCTGTTTTTCACAGTTCTCTCATCAGGCATAGTTATGTCTGGATGATTGCCTTGCCAATCCATGACAGTTGCCTTTATGGCAAAATGTGTGTCCACAGACCCCTCTGGTCATCTGAGCATGGATTCCTTGGTAGAAGTGTGGAGGAAGATGTCTATGGCTGATTTTTTCAGACACTGTCATCAGATCACTATGGGATGTTGTTGCAGGTGGAACAGAAGATGCAGTCCTGGTAAAGGAAACACTGCAAGCAACACAGGAAGGTTCCTATTACTTCTGAATTACATGTGATCCAGAAGAACTGTGTGATCAAAAAAAACCCGGGTCTGAAAGAAGATAAAGAAGTCATCTCATCTATTCTGCAGCCCCAACACAAGATTAACTGTCCTTGACTGTTCCTCACAGATGTGCTCTTTAAAACACAGCTTCCCCAAACTTAGTGACAAGACTCATAGATTTTCTTTCCTTACAGTTGAAGCTAAATCTCTATTGAACCAACTTAAACCCATTACCCTTGCTGTAACCACAGGGGACATGAACAGTCTAGTCCTTTACTCTCTGCAGCTACGTTTTACATTATTATGTCTGCTCTCAGTCTTCTCTTCTATAAACTAAACTACCCCAATTGTTTCAAACTCTCCTGATTGGTCTTCCTTTCTAGATCGCTGATAATTCCTGGTTGGTCTCTTTTAGCTTCTTTTGAAACTGATCCACACTTTTTCTGAAATGCAGTTCAGAAAATGAAGCACAGTGTGCTTGCTGAGACTGAGCACAGTATGCAGTGCTGAGGAAAATTGAAAGAACTATTTCATATCGTACAAATTATATTGCTCTTTATACACCTTAGCAAGTTGTGTGCCCTTTTTTCAACTTATGTTTTAGGCTGTACCTCCAACTTCTTACGAAAATTCTGATCTGCTTCTCCAGTATATAAGGTAGGGAAAGAAGTTAGTCAGTACCTATTCTTTAGTAAAGGATCTTGAACACTTAGCAGATCACAAGCTGAATGTGCGACAGTGTTGTTAGATGGTGCCCATACATGTAAGTACAGTCTCCACCCCAGTCACTGCTGAAGCAGACCCAGAAGTGGCTCCATCTGAATTTTCCTCAATATATCCTTCCTGATCAATAGAACCTCTTACAGTAGTTGCATGGTACTACACACATACTTTTCTATGTGCATATATAAGGTGCTGATGTATTGGCTATAGATCACTGCCCAGACCTATTTTGGTCAGTGTTTAAGCAGAGCCTTTTTGCGAGCAATATGTGATTTCATTGGTATTCCAGTGCAGCCTGCACAGCACTGAAACTGTTTTCATTTGTCATCTAAGTATTTCAGGACAAATTTCATTGGCCCAATCTGACTGAAAGTTTTGAATCCTCGGTTCTCTAATCTAGTTTAGTTCTGGCAAACAAATGATCTAGTTTTCCTTGTGACTGCAAGACAGATCAGGCATTCTCATTAATTTTGCTTTGCATTGGTATCTACATAATAGAAAGCTTCTATGAATTATTTTTTTAGTATGACTATACATGAAGTAAATGTGACCTTGCTTTGCCAGCATTTTGAGCAGGTTCAGTTTGTTCTGGCTGAGCTCTGAGATCATGCTAGAGCCATGAAGATATGTTTGCAGAGTTTTAAGGCCAAACTGATAAACCACGTCCAAAATAGCAGTAACGACTGTGAACCCCTCTAGCTCTTCTCACAGTTCTTAATTTGTTCAGTGTGAAAACAAATTCAATTTTACTCTACTAAAAAAAAGAACAAAAAACAAGCCACAAGCATAAAGCAATCCTGTGATGCCTGTCACAGGGAAAAACTGCTCAGTTCATGTAGTTAAAGTCAGAATAGGACTGAAGCAGTTTATTGATTTATTAACAACATGTAATTAACTTGCAATCAGTGAACTATGTATTCAGGATCTGTATCAGCCAGACAATCGACAAACCACAATACTAGATACAGAATGTTAATGGACACCTACAAATTTCTAAACAACCTTCTAAAACAAATCCTGAGAAGTTCTAATCGCACCTATGTGCACACAAGCACACACACATTCACATGGCTCCATGCACCCTCCCAACACACAGCTCACAGGCTTTGTGGTTTACCAACATCCCGCTCACTGTAGGGTGTTCTCCCTATGTGCTCCCCGCTTCCACAGGAGATGCATGTGCTCTAAGACTGCATGGGCACGTGCTCCTCCCAGCAGCCTCAGATACACATGACTGGGAGAAACCGCTGTGAGGTTGTGCACATGCACCCATGGGATCCCTGTTCACTGCTCTTCAAGGTCACCTGCGCTTACCTGGAGGTCCATTGTCCATTTTGCCTAGGAGGGTTTTGGGGGCACTCCTGTAGTGGTTAGCTGGGATGCTGCTGGTGCTGGAAGAACATCGGTACCTGTGCTCAGAGTGCTTGTGTTTACACTGGGAAAGGCTGCACTGATGCCAGATTTAAATTTAACTGGTTTTCCCTAGAGGTCCCACTTGTGTCCTGTGATCATCTTTGCACATCTGAACAGATTATTCACTAACTATTTTTTTCCAGTCATTGATGTTCAATAGCCTAAAAGGCTGGTCCTTTTGGATTTCTTTTGTGGCATACTGGAAAGGTGGTTCTTTGTGTTTTTCATATGCATGTTTTTAGTGGTATGGTTGCTTTGTTTTTTAAAGAAGGGTGAGAAGAAACTGAGTAGTGATTTCACTTTAAAATCCCTTGAAATGACTTGGGATCTATTCTTGTCTTTGAAATAAATTGTTTTAACTAAATTTTCTAATGTCTTCTAACTCCCCACACAAGAATGCCATGCTGAATCATACTTTTATGTTGTTATTGCAAATCACAAGAGTATCCTCATTTTAATTTATTTTTGTTTTGATTGTAGAAGATTTCCAGAAGCCTGGAACATTTTCTAGGGTTATATTTCTGGTTAAAACATGTGGATACTCATGAAGCAAAGGAAGCTTTTTAAATTTGGAAAAAAAGTAATTAAGGGCACTTCCACCTCTACTAGAGCCTTCTTACCCCACACCAGCACTCCTGCTTTTGGGATATTATTTCTACATTTATTGTTTTCTAAGTTTTCTAGTTTCAGCAGTATAATTTCTGCAGGTATACTATCTGTGAATTCTGAGCTTTTTACTTCTGCTAAGCTTATCTATTTTCTTTTCATTCATTTTCCTTTAGAGGACAGACAACTTTACTGGCAACTTGCTGGACATGCCATTGCAATTTTTTTCCCTTTCCAGTCTATTTCATATCATCATCCTCCTCCCCAGCAGCACTTGGGTTAGATTTTTGTCTATCAGGCATCAAAGATACCTGCTGGTTTTTTTATTTTTTCGGTAATGCTATTATCCATATGAACAGCAACCCAGGGAATGTAGCCTTGGCTTAGGGCATTGCTTCACTTCATCTATTTTACAACTCTCAGCTTGTGATCATCTCACTTTATAACTAACAAGAATAGTGCAGGATCACATGGTGAACCATAACATTAGAATTTACTGTCAGTGAAAACCAAACAAAATACCGTGTAAAATAAAGTTTTTCTGAGACCTACTGATTAGCTGGTTTGTACCAAGAGAGAGAGATCTTGGATATAAGAGGGTTGGAAGAAGTCAGGTGTTTGAAACTGCTCTGAAAGAATATGTTAGAAAGGCTAGTACCCTGCTGACCATGTGTGACTGGAAGTAAACTTCTGAGATTAGAGAAGTGAAGGGGTCTAAACCAATAAAGTGCTCAATTATTTCAATCCCCACTTGTGTCATTAGATTCGAGAAGGTCAGTTAAACTCCGTATTTAACAAATTCAGAACTGAACTCAAGGATTAAAATACTGCCATACATAAGGTTAGGCTATATACCACTCTATGAGACAAACCTAGAGCTTGGATATTTAGACTTGATGGTAAAGGAATATGTTGGTGAAGATCTCCAACAAAAACTTAATTGGAGAAGCAAGTCATCACTATAATATTAGTACTTACTTGAATTATCACAGAAACTATTGGGAAACAAAATTCAAACAAATTCATATAATTCTGAGGGATACAAGTGAGTGTATTCCTGTAAAAATGCTTGCACAAATACATAGTAATGATTAGTCTCAAATATAATTTTTTCACCATCTAAACAAGTGTACTGGGTTTGGTTGGGACAGAATTAATTTTCTTAATCATCTCATATGGGGCTGTGCTTTGGATTTGTATTGAAACCAGCATTGATAACACAGGGATGTTTTAGTAATTGCGGAGCGGTTTTTATGCAGCACCAAGACATTTTCTGCTTCTCCTGCTTGGGCTGCACAACAAACTGGGAGGCGACACAGCTGGGACAGCTGACCCCAACTGACCAAAGGGATATCGCAGGCCATACGGCACTGTGCTGAGCAAAAAAACCTCAGGGAAATAAGGAGGAAGGGAGGACATTCAGAGTTATGGTTCTTGTCTTCACAATTAACACATGATGAAGCCCTGCTTTTCTGAGAATGGCTCAACACCTGCTTGTCGATGGGAAGTAGTCAGTGAATTCCTTATTTTGCTTTGCTTGTACATGGAGGTTTTGCTTTACTTATTAAACTGTCTTTATCTCAACCCATGAGTTTTCTCATTTTTCCCCTTCTGATCCTCTCCCCCAGCCCACTGGAGGGGAGTGAGAGAGTGGCTGTGTGGTGCTTAGCTGCTTGCCAAGGTTAGACTGCAACAATAAAGTGAACTAATGAAAGTTTGATTTACTGCTTTTTAGAAATAGGGAAGAGAGACACAGAAAAAGTAAGTGTTAAAATTTAAAGACTTAGATACATTGATATGAAAATAAAATTAACAATGCTGGATTTCATCTGGTCATGTGAGAAAAAGGAAGGCCACAAAATTTAACCTCTGAAGCAAGGAACAGTTTAAGATATTAAAAATACAATGGTAATGTTATGCAATAAGAAATAGCAAAGTGTGGGCTGTTTCTTTAGCCTTACCTCACAGTTTTTCAACAAATGAGTCACAAATTCAGTGTGGGCCATATGGAATCACTGAATGCCAGGATAACCAGAGTGGATGAGTAAACCCCAGCTATCCTACAGATAGAAAAGCAGCACAGCAAGGAGCTGTTGAGTTTGGGTAGAAGGTCCTCTGAAGTACTATAGGTTTTGTTCCCAATTTTTGGTACTGACTTGTCTTGACTAGCCTGGGGCTTTTGCATTTCATTTGGACTTTCTAATTCAGTCTAAAGGGATGTTTAACAGTTTATAGCTGCTATGGGTTGGGGTTCTTCCTCAGCTTTTGGTGCTGTAGTGTGGAGACAATAGGCGTGAGAATGAGGACTTACATGAATACACCTGAATGTGCTGTGCTCCTTACAATCTGACACTAGCCTGGTTAACAGAGATTCCTTGGGACATAGAGCTGCCTGCAGATCAGCCATGGTTACTTGTCTGTGCTGTTGCTGGCAGAGCCCCTGTATGGTCCTGTATGGTTAGGTGGTGGTGGAGTGGCAGAAAGAACATCTCCAGAACAAATAGAAGAGACCCATGATCTCCAGTGAGAGCATACAATTTCTTCATGGAACTGAGACTGATGTCCAGGCAAGGCAGGTCTATTCTGAGCTGATGTTGGGTCTCCAGAAGAATGCTAATTTGTCCATGTACATTCCTAACTTTTAGCTACACCTCTACCTGAAAAATAGTTGAATACTCTTGCTAATCTTTTGGGGAACTTGGAGACTTAATCATATTCTCAAGCATCAGAATTGTTTATTTGGAAAGGAAGATTCACAACCCTCAAGAGTTTCCCAAGCTTTCCTATTCTTTTTCTTTCAAAAGCCAGAGACAATCTTTCCTTCAATCAACAATCTTGTTGAGATGCTGCCCCTCTGCTTTCATCCAGTGTTTGAGGTTAATGAAGCACTGAACATATGGAAGGCCTATATTCAATAATTACCTTTCTCTGATAGGGTAAAAATTCCCTTTTAAATGAAAGTTCTAAACAATAAGTCTTAATTTAATTAGAAAGGAGAAGTAATAGGAAAACTGTTCCTCCTTGAGAATCTGTTCCCTTTCATCTCTGAACTCTGCATTCATTTCAGAAAAGTGGAAGTGAGCTCTTTCCAAAGGGGAGCAAAAGTATTCTTCCATTAATAATGGAAGGGGAAGAGCAGTCTCCCAGGGCCGTTGTTTGTGTATTTCAAATAAAACAGCCAACAAGTAAATTAGATAACTGCCATTTCAGAAAATGGATTAGTATCCAGCTCTCCATACTCAAAGCTCTATCACATCATATCTATGTCATTAAGCTTTTCAAGGTAGGAAATTATACTTGCTCTTTTTGGCCCTCTGCATGACTAATTCTTCAGTGCACAGAATAGTGTTTTACCATATAGATTGAGACACCAAATGCATCACTGCTTGAATACTTGATTTTTTGAAATTTTCCCTTCCCTTCCCTTCCCTTCCCTTCCCTTCCTTTCCCTTTTTTCTTCCATTTTCTTCCTTTCTTCTTTTCTTCCCGTCTTCTTTTTTTCGCCTTCTCTTTTCTTCCCTTCCTCTTTGCTTCTTTTTTTGCTAGCAAGGTCTAAAGCTTTAGGTGTATTCAGTATATTCAGGTAATACATGCTATACTAGACTGCACTTGGAACTTTGGAGAAGGAATGCTTTGTTTGTGAAACTGAAAAGGTTTCAACTTCAGTTAATACTTCAGTTTCTCCTTACTTTCAGGATTTGGGCACATCTGCACACAGGTGGATTAGTGGATGAAACCCACGGTGCTAAGTTTTAGAAACTACAGTGTCTGGCAAAAGTTTGAAGTGGTTTTCAGAAACCTGACTTCATGGATATAAGACTTGATGTACAAGGTCTTTTAAGTTTCTGTTCTTCAGTGTCTTATCAGAGAGTCATAAAGGGAAACTAAAATATCAACAATTGGACTCAAATTTTCTTATTACTGTTGCCAGGTTTTTCACATCAGACCATCTTTTCCATTTCAATTATTTAATTATTGTTGACCCTAGACATAGCTACACTAAATATGAAGGAATTCAATATGCTCAAGCTCCAGTCCCAAATTTAAGCATTACTCTGTTAATCGTTCTATCAATTGATTTATTTTTTTTGGTAAAATAATTTGATATTATTTGCCTAAGAATAAAACCTTAGAAAGACAAAAGAAGCAGCAGAAGAGGGATCATTTAGCCCAGATTCGATTAGCATGTACTATTTTCCTTTGGGAGTAAGAATAAAATAATTGTAAAATAGTGTTTATAATTACCACATTGGACAAAGGTCAAATAAAAGCCAAGCTTTATTATAATAGCTTCATTTCAGAAATTAAAGGGAAATCAATACAATTCATTAATAGTGATTTAGGGCTCTGGATCTCTCTGAGGTACTTATAGGGCCCCCATTAACACAGTATCTAAGCACTTAGTAATCTTTAATGTATTTATCCTCCTAACACTGCTGCAAGCTAGGCTTCTAATCTTTATTTCATTTTGCATTGGAGCATATCCCAAAAAGTGTGGGGAATTGTAAATGAGGGAGAGTAATTTAATCATCCCTTGTCCTAGGACACTCTGTCATTAGTAAGTCATTGAAACATATAATGATAAAATAAAACAGGCTGAAAGGGGCCTCAAGAGGTCCCTAGTCCGATGTCCTGTTCAAAGCAGGGTCACCTTTGGGGTCAGACTGGGTTGCTCAGGAGTTTATGCAGTTGGATCTTCAATGGCAGGTGCTGCATAACATCTTTGGGCATCCTGTACCAAAGCCTGACTGTCCTAATACAGCACAGCTATACCAGTACTAGGTTTAAGATTTTTCTGGACTGAGGGCATTGTGTTTGGCATTCCATATTCTGTTCAAGTTTTATAAGTTTCACATTTTTCTCTCAGGGCATATGACTAAACCTTACCTATATAGTTGCATGGAGCTCCAATAAGAGAGACTGAGTTTTATTTTTAACCCTGAAGTTAAAATTAGTGATGTAGAAAGCTCAGGTCCCTGACTTGAGAGGTAAAAGTATCAGTTTTCTCCATCTAAGTGCCATTGTGGTTGGAGTCCCACTAATACCAGGGAGAAATTTATAAGTAAATCCCACAGACACTTGAGGATCTACATCTGTTCTGAGTCACTTCACTCTTGGATAGCTTAGGATGGAGATACAGCTGTCTGACTTCCCCAGATCCCTTTTGCAGGCACTTCCATTACCCCAGTCCTGGCCTCATTGCTCAAGGATGAAAATTACTTGGAGCAATTACAATTGCTGAGATTTAAGCATCATAACACTAAGCAGAGCAAAGCTCAAGTACCTTGAGTTTTGTGCCAAAATGATTTGTAAATGTGCCCCCCCTTTGGGTAAGAGTGATGCCCACTATTGCGAAAGAGTGATGCCCACTAAATCTAGTTGAAAGAGGATGCTATGCTGTGCAGAAGCTTACATTTCCCTGTGATGACTAGTTAGAAGGCTGATTCTGAGCAAAGCCAGATTTTGTGTGTCGTAAAGACAAAGAATCTTGGAAATATATGTATGTGATAACTGGAAAATATTAAGACACTGCTTCTCTCTGCATTCCCAAGTAACAGGTGTAACTGTGAGGAAGGTGATGAGGATTTATGGTAATAGCTTGCCCTGGTGTGTTGGAAATTTTCAGAACAATTTATAACATAGCAAAATGGAATGAAAACATAGAATGTTATAGGGGCTTTGTTTTGAGTTTCTTTGGATTTTGGGTTTTTTTTGTTTGTTTGTTTGTTTGGGGTTTTTTTAGGTACTAAAACAGAGGAATTTGTGGTTCAAGAGCCAGTCTTGCAATCTGTGGACAACTAAGCAAAACTCTGATAAGATACAAAACTGTGATTGGTATCTAGAATGAAAAATGTCCAAAGATACACTTGAAGCTAAACCTTGACAAATGCAATTAGAGTTTGCTAAGGCAAGGAAATCACACAGATCAAATTAAATCTTAGATCTGATGAAGGCATGAACAGCTCCAGGATGGAGTCTACTGGAAACAATACAGTACTTTAGTGAAGGGGTCAGGAACTACATTGTTTTTTAGAAATCGCAAGGATATGCAAGCAAAGGCAGAATATACACAAAGTGGACAAAGAGGAGGACTTTACTACCTTTAGCTCTGAGGCCTTCTTTATACAAGAATGATATATCCCTGAAGATAGATGGAGTAGTAATCAAAGAACAAACAGAGAATTTATTAACTTTAAGGTACACAGTTTCACAAGTCAATATGTCACTGAAATTGTAATAGGAGCCCAGGAATAAATAAAATAAATAAATAGTAGTTTTTTTAAAAGCCCACAACAAACATCAATAATAACAGGTGAACATATAAAACAGGATTCAAAGTGATGAGCATCTCACCAAGAAGGCAAGCAATAGCTTTGGGTAAATAATAAACTTGAGAAAAATACAGCACAATTTAGAATTGTGCGAAGAGCAGAAGTACCCAGTATACAAGGAAAAATGTATCAATTCCTTTGTGTTCTCACAAAGTACACTTGTTGGAAGGACAAAAGGTTTAAACAAAAGAGGAAGATTTTGATTAAAACTTGTAATAAAACAAAAGTTTTCAGAAGCATATATGCAGAAACCTAAGTTTTGGGACCATTTATATTTACTCCAGAAGTATATTTATACTTCAGAAGCAGATAGTTATGGTTTGTGAGGAAGAAGCGTTGGGCATTTCATCCAGTGGTATTGGCTAAAATTTGGAATAATGATACACTCCCAGAACCTGGAACTGAGCAGATGATAGATAAATATCAGACTTTGGGTGCAAATCAGAAGAGAGGACCGGCTCAACTGCCCCAGATTTCACAGAAAACACGTAAAGAATCAGTCAGTTGCTGCTGGAAATAGAAGTATTATCTGTGTCATCTATGAGACTGCCATTCTTATGACCCAACTCACTCACCCAGAAATTCTTAGCAAGACTTAACTGTTAAGAGCTCAATTCCTAAACTACAGCCTTGGAGCTGAAAAAAGACCAGATTGCCTTCAGAGAAAGCTTTGTTTGCTAGACTCGAAGGAGAGATAAATAGATGCATAATGGAATTAAACCAGAGAAAATTTAATGGTTCTTTGTCAACCCTTCAATTTTAAAACAGAATATTCCCTGATACAAGAATCAAAGATGAATGATCCCAAATACTTCTTTCTTCCTGCATATGCACATATTTGATACCCTTTTGGCCAGACAGTTTTTCAGAAGGTCACACAGATTTTCTTCTGCAAGCAATATGTCGCACAGAAATGCAGTAATTTTTTGATGATACAGGGATAGTAAGATCAAGACAGATGATGTTTTGCAGAGTACAGGATGAAAAGCAGTAGAAGAGCATGACCAGAGGTTCCTGTCATCTCTGACAGGGTCAGATTTCCTGGACTAGCACAAAACAGTGAAAAATGTAGCATGTGAAATACACCTTGGAGAGATGTTGACACAGCAAGGTGCACATAGAGATCACAGGTATAGTTCAGATAATCATCAATCTCATCCCAGTAGGCAATGGAAGGATGTGAAGACTCCCAGAAAATACAAAAAAACCCACAAAACAAAATGCTTGCCTTGAAGAAGCACTCTACAAACAAGTGTCCATGGGACACAGCATTCAGTTCTAAATGTAGCATCTGGGAAGCCAAGAGTTGATTAATAAATCCATAATAATGAAAAAAACATGAAATCTGTATGTCCAGAGACTCCACTGAGAATACTGACCATGTTTTCACATCGGTACATTCAAAACTGGAAAGATGTGACTTTGGCATCTTTACTGAAATACTCATGAGGTTCAACAAGGCCAAGTGCAGAGTCCTGCAGCTGGGTCGGAACAAGCCTCATTACCAATACAGGCTAGGAGATGATGTGCTGGAAAGCAGCCCTGAGGAAAAGGACTTGGGGATACTGGTGGATGAGAAGCTGGACATGAGCCACCAATGTGCATCTGCAGCCCAGAAACCAACCGCACCTTGGGCTGCATCAAAATAAGTGTGGTCATGGGGCCAAGGAGGTGATTCTGCCCCTCTGCTCTCCTCTGGTGAGACCTCACTTGGAGCACTGCATCCAGCTTTGGAGTCCCCAACACAAAAAGGACATTGAAGTGCTGAAGCAGGTCCAGAGGAGTGCCACGAAGATGATCAAAGGGCTGGAGCACTTCTTCTACGAAGAGAGACTGAGAGAGTTGGGGGTGTTCAGACTGGAGAAGAGAAGGCTTCGGGTGGACCTTATGGTGACCTTCCAGTACCTGAAAGGTGCTTATAAAAAATGTGGGGAAGAACTGTCCACTAGGCCATGTAGCAATTGTACAAGGGGTAGTGGTTTTAAACTAGAAAAGG
>NW_010165840.1:87683-96548 GCF_000695765.1 Mesitornis unicolor | reverse complement strand
TAACAAATTAAAATAGTTTTGGTTTTTTTTCCTCTTTATGATGAGTGTCCTTTGTCCATGACCTTTTTAAGTGGTAAGAAGCCCTCCCAGTCCTTATTTTGACTAGCCCCTTTTTGGGGGCATTGTGGTGCTCACTTACACTCTGAGCCTGAACCACGTCAGACAATATTACACTTTGTTCATACTTCATTTTGTTTTCATTATTAAATACATGTGAAGGAGAAAAATGTAGATGCAGAACCGCATTTACATTGAATGCATCACTGGTTCCATGTAACACCTTGACATAAATGCCAAAGCATTTCCATTTCTTCATAAAGTTAATTATTCAAAGAAAGGCTGTCCTTACAGCGAGCAGAGTACATCTTCACTTTATTTTGAACTGGAAAGAGTAAAAACTTATTGACTGTAGAGAAAAAAATAAGACAATCATTTACCATTGTGGCTTTCAGTAGAAGACTCAGTCCCTGTCTTTCGTTAGGAACAAAAGCAGGACAGTTTCCATTCACCTGAACGCCACTTGTTTCATTGCAACATGCAGCAGAAAAACCACTAGGTTTTATGACACGTGTGAAAAACAGACAGATAATTGATGCAAATAGTCTGTTCAATAAATATTCTACTGCCAAGTGATGTGACTAATGCAATGTTAGGAGAAAAAAAAACCACAAAAAACCACAACAAAAAGTCAACCCACCAAACCATCACAACGAGACCTGGCAGACAGAGACAATTCAGTTGACACAAGGCCTAGAGAAACTCTTGAAGTGATCCAGTTCTATACTTCACACTTGGTTTTAGTTTTTGAGGTACCCTGCTAGAAAGAAAGATTAATCATTCATGCCATCACATTACAGCAGCACAAAGAGGACAACACTGAGCATGCTGAGGAGATGACAGTTTACTAGATGCCAGTTCCTCTGCTGTAGTTGGCCTGATTCCACCTTCAAACACAAGTCGATCCAAAGTAAAGCAAAGTACCAGCAAAAAGGACAGCCTTTCTCCAAGTCATTAAAAGAGATTTCTTCAAGCTCAGAAATCTACCTTTTTAGAATTCTAATAAATTATGTTTTGTCATTAGAGTAGTTATATCTACCTCCACCCTCAAGCAGAAAGTCTATCTTTAAAATAGAAATGTCCTATTTCATACAGGAAAAAAAAAGTTGTTTACTTTCTAAAAACCCTAGAGGAACGTGTGATTCATTGGTTGTTTACTTAAGAACATTTTTAAGCCACTAGAGATTCATCTATTGCCAATTCAGAAGCTGGCACAATTAATGCAAACCTTTGTTCCAAAGTAGTACAGATTAATGGTAGAAAAGCGACGGGGGGAGAGAGATAAAATCAAAGGCTCATGAAACAGCAAATATTTTCTGATAGTCTAACAGACCCTCAACTGTCCTTATCTTTTAAGTGTGCTTTGCGTAACTTTTGAAAGCTAACAGGAATCACTATCTTCTTGTAGGTAGCTGGCTTAGGCAGAGGGATGTGAATTGGAAAGTCTGTAGAGCAAGAGAAGAAATTTTTTAAATTTAGAACTAGTTGTAGATGTGCACAATAGATTTCTGAATAGCCCGATAAATAGTACTGTTTCTATGGACAAAGAGATCATGCATGTTTTTGAGTTTCAGCCTTTGTGAAGGATAGGGTTTCATCACTGAGTTCAAAGGACCAGGCTTTCCTATTCATCGGAGTTTTCAAACCTTATCACTCTCTTGTTTTGTCTCATGATTTCCCCTCAAAGATTCAGAGTCATCGCGACAAGCCATCCACAACTCCACTGCTATGAGATACAGCCCATTTCACCTACAAACAAGAATAACTCTACTTCTGGGTGGGTTACAGCAAGGCCACTGAAAAGCACCCATCAAACACGTTGTCATCAGGAAAGGTCCCCATAGTGCAGATCCCACCTTCACCACCAGGATCAAGCAGTGGCAAGTCACAGACATGGCCAGGATACAGCATTGACCAACCCCTCCGCAGCCAAGGCTCTTCAACGCAGCACTTGCCACCTTCTCCAACCAACCACTGTGGGTTACATCGCTCTGCTACTTCACTGCAAGTAAATAGATGTCAACTGCCAAACAATCCTTTTGGTGATGGTGGTGGTGGTGTTGCCATTCGGCAACAGCGGGAAGAAGCCTTCCTCCCAGACACCGGAGGTAGCTGAGGTATTTTCAGCTCAAATCCCCTGTTTAGGACAGGGGAACAACCAACATATGCAGTCATCTGTAATTTTTCAAGAAATTTTTTTAAACTTTTATGAAGACCTGCAAGTTCCAACCAAGTTTAAAATAAACATGTTATACAAAAAAAGTGAAACAAGGCAACAGAGAGCAGGAAGAAAGAGTTCACAAAAATGACATATGAATCAGAAAAGAATCTGAAATAAATCTGGAAGAAGTATAGCTGGCAGTGTTAGATATTAGGAAGCTTTTTCTCAAAGCATAGAAGGGGACTCAGCCAAGGATGAAGAAAGATCATTTCAGAAAGGAATGAGAAATACAGCCACAGAGGATGGCAAAGCAATTCAAGCATTAAATGAATACTTACATGTTTACAACAGAGATGCCTAAAAATCTGTCAGATGACACTGGCTATATATCTGCTATCATGAAAGAGTTCAGAAGCAGTTAAGGAAAAGCATTAAGCTAACTGGAGCAGTGGAAATGGACAAGACCGCTGGAGAGCCTCGGCTGTGTGACTGCTGTTGGACAGCCCAAGCTCTCTCTGATTGAACTTGCCAGTGGCACCGATGCATACAACAGCTACAGACACAGCCTCAGCCACTGACTGCAGAGCGGCCTTGGGGACGGTGCTCAGCACAGGCACCGCTCTGCCCGCTGCAGTCAGAGGACGGGGAGGGCTGACCTCCACAAGAATCGGTAGGATCTGTTAGCTTTCAAAAATTCCCCTTAAAAAAAATTAACACCCCCTCCCCTTTAGTCAGTTTGATTCAAACACCCAGGTGTGAAAGACTCATGATGATCAGAATAGCACAATCTTAAAAGGGAAAATTTCACACAATTCAGCCTCTTAACAGTTGCGGGTGTTGCATGTGTGTTCATGCAGACAGCGATGCTCTTTAAGAGGCTTATCTTTAAAGAAGGTCTCTTAACAGTCTTATTGCCTCCACATTTATTTTGACATAATGACTCAAACAACATAACTACAGTATGGCAAATTATACGAAGAAGTACAATAAAAAACAACACAACTGATTTTCAGCTCAAACAGGCTCCAAGCTCAGAAAGAAAACTGAGCTAATATGAACTGAATCATTTAGTTAATGAATTTAGTCTCCTGTTTGTGAATTCTCCAAGAACACTTGGCATTTTTCACATACACTGCTTGTTTGGAATTATTTGGAAAATATCTTTTTCAAATACTTCTGATATTCCAGATTGCTCACAAGCAGTTCATTGTGATTACACAAGATTTAAAAAAATAAAAATAAGTTGGCCTGTCTGGCTTGCCTAGCGCTGCGTGGCCTATTGTATTTCATTTCCCAGACTGGAATGCCATTAGTCTCAGAACTGGAGAGGTTCACTGGCTGAAAGTTCAGTTTTCATGCATTTCTCTAAGCGTCAATTTAAAATTTGCATTTTTCCCCACACATCCTCCATAAAATTATTTAATAAGTGTCTTATATCTATTCACATTTTAGATAAATTTATCTTGGACTGAACAGTTTCTCAAAGCATAGCACCCTGAGGGTTCAGTACTGAAAGTACAGGTGCTTATATTTTTTCCGCACCTGAAGCCATGCGATCACTGCAGGGAATGCAGCCACCTTGTCCTTGGCTATTGCTATATTGAAAATTACTGCATTAATAACTTTATAGTCGTCCAGTTACATGTACCTATTTCAGTGGAACTTTGATATACAATGATATTTATACAAACAGTATGGATCAGAACAAAGACAAGAATCCACCTAGTTCACCTTCAAAGGAAAGCCTCCACCCCCAGAAAGCCTGCAATTATTTCAGCACACAGTATGAAGTGAAACTGCGTGGAGTCCAAGAGAAGGCCACCAGAAAGCATGATCTGATGACGTAGACCCTTTATCCCCTGTAAGATGAGGGCACCATCAGTTACACTGAAAGCTACTCCTGTCGACGTAACTTTGGAAAGCAGTACCGTTGAACAGATCTCTGTTCCTTCCTTCCTTTTGCCTAGGTTGCTAAGAATGAGATGCACAAAAATGGGTGGTGGTGGAGGAAGAGGTGCACCAGAATATTTCATAAAGCAAAAGGTTTGTTAAACCATGAAGTATCCCAATGTGTTCTACAGAATTACTCCTGAAGAGATCTCTTAGGTTTTTCAGAGAAGGATAAAGGCGTTCCACATAATCCTCAGATTCACAGGACAACTAATACCTGTTTATTTCATTGTAAGTCAATTATGCAGAAGATTCTTTACATTGTGGATCTAATCACATTTACTGTAGTCCATGGGAGAAACTAACTTGGAATTCCAGGCATGTCTCTACAAACAATATCTGTGGCAGCTCACTCCAACTCATACATTATTTTTATTCCTATGGTGCCCTCTCTTCAGTGCTAAATTAGCTTTTATTTTTTTTAAAGTAATATTCCTTTTCTGTAATTTCATCCTTCTTATTTCCAACAGAAAGGAGGCAGAAGGGCTCTGCATTTGCTGAGAATATAAGCATCAAGTAAGGCATTATTTCTCTAAATTACAATCTGCTTTGTCAAATATCTAGGCATGCTCAGCTGATCATGTTTTAAATAGGACTGACTTAAACAAATCACTCGAAAGCCTGGTTCAGAGTTATTTAAAGTGGTTGGCATTTTATGGCACCACGAATGCTGCACAATGCAACTGCTGAGCTTTAAAAACACAGAAAGTGGGTACAAGAAACTACCATCTGTCCCTCTAAACAATTATCGTCCTGCCATCTGTCTATACACTAGATAATGTTTTTGCTGTCGGTAATATTTGATTGAAAAAGCTCTCTCTATGGTTACTAAGAAAAGGAAACCATTTTAAGGGAAAAAAAAATACTGCTGATCATGCAAGTTTCTCTTTTCCACCAGAAAAACCATTGCACTGTTTTCTACTGTTAGACAATATGTGAAGGGTGCATTGCAATGATATTGGACCCCTTAACAATGAAAGGCTTCTTCTCCACCATTATTCCATTATTTATAAAGTCCTTACTATGTTCAATTTAAAAAGCACATGAAAAGGCTAAAACCAAATTCAAACTGAGCAAAGGATGAGGAAGTCTCTTTGAAATTTGCTTTGGACTTTCTTCCCCACTTTTGTTTTGCTCCATGCCAGAGCAGTCACCCAGCAGATGACCAGTTTAAACCCTTCAATGGACCTGGTTGTAATCCTGCAATGGCCAACCTGAGCAGGGATTTAGATGGACAGAAGAGCCCAACGCAGGAGGGACAGAAGGCAGTGATTGATTCCTTTGCAGATCTATAGACTACTGATGCTACTGCTGGCGTACTTGAGCTAGTCTGAAACGGTAATTACATCGACATCACTGCCAAAAGGACTTCTGCTTCCTGGTAACGTCTTTGGGAAAGATACCCTTGAGAGGTCTCTTGCCAGGTCATTACTTCTTCCCAACACTAGGTTTTGTCCTGTGCTTCACGATTTTGGAGATGAGAGGCTATCTAGAAATGTCCTGCCAGGTATTACACGACAAAGCCTCCAGTACAACCTTGAATGTGAGCATGTCTGTCAGAATTCACTTCTATAAGGTCATCAGTATCTTTATTGTAATTAATAATGCTACAGTACACTTAGAAGGCCACGAAGCTTGGATCACCCAAGATCCTTCACCAAGACTCAAAAGTACAACGAAGGGCTACATTTGTTTCCAGGCTGTTGCAACTCCTTCATACCTGACTCCTGCAGAGCCAAATGAGCGCAGCAGCAGACACAGTAACTGAACCAGCACCTGTTTAGAGCCTATGGATAATGAGATTTGTAAAATCTGTTGAATGTTTCCTTATTTCTTGCTGGGGAGGAAGAAAAGAAACAGGATTACAGGTTTTGTGAAGAGGTTAGCATACTCGTTTTTCCCCCTTCTATAACAACCAGATCCTTTAAATGTGGGGAAAAATAGTTTCCTCATCAAATTCTAATCCTTTATCAGTCAAATTTGGCAATCTCTAATCAGTAAAGGTCCAGAGGCAGAACAGAAGCATTTCAAGTGAAGGACATATGAAAGGCAAGGGATAGCTTCTCCAGCTCCTAACTGTACTGCAAGTCTTTCAAACAGGGCAGGAGGGGGAGGTATGAAGGTGTATTTTTATTTGAACTTAAGTGTAGGAGGGTTATGGTTTTGGGTGAGGGTGATAGCGGTTGTTTTAAGTGAAACTCATGTTTCACACAGCATTTTAAGAGAATAAATAATATTTTAACAGATTATAAAAAGATTTCCAAAATACACTGCATATTAAGGATAGGAGTAAGTTTGCAATGCCTTAAAACCCAAAAGGTTCACATCTGCTAAGTGTACCTATCATTATGGTGAAAGAGCACAGACTGCTTATGTGAAGCGTGCTCTGTAACACGCAGCAAACAGGTACAGAAAACCCCTACTTAGAAAACAAATAGTTACTATGGACAAGCTGAATAAGCACCACTGTATGTATTTCTGCATGGACTCAGGTGCAGCAGACATTCCCTGGAATCTTATGACTAAATCATAAAACATCCTAGCCTTGAAATGCAAAAAATATGAATGTAGACTTAACATGGGGAAAGAAGGATGGGGAGGACAGGAGACAGCATAAAAAGGGCACATACCAGCTGGATTTCCTGAGGCACGTATTTTATTCATAAGTGTAAACCTGGTGAATAATTCACATGCAGCAGCATGTAGCAGGACCCAGTTAAAGAACCCTACAGTGGTCATTCCTGGACTTGGCTTTGCCAGTTGTCGCACCGAGTTACTCCAGCTCTGTCTTTTGCAAATATTTCTACAGTGGAACAGAAAGCAGACAGCTCAGCTGGATTATTCCAGATCTCCAAAGTGGTGATACTCTTTGGAAGAGAAGAAATAATTCAGTGTAGCAAAGAAAGGTCTTTGTATAGTTTCCAGTCAAATGTCTTGAAATAGCACAAGCATATTTTATTAGAAAGACATTCACCAGCAGGCTCCAACTGCTTTACATTTATGGTGCTGAAAACCAACTGAGTAAACCAACAAAGCTCCTGAAGACAACCAGTGTGCATAACCATATGGATTTAATTGACTGGCTTAATCTGTACCCTGACTCTGAAATTACTCAGAGAAAACCACAAAAAGGCTTACTCACTAGAGCTATCCATGGATCAATGCAAGAGAACACCAGTACCTTAACCAAGCCGCTGCACAGCAAAGCTCCTCTCAGCAAAGGCATGAAGGTCTATCACTCTATCAGAGCACTCAGCAAAGGGAACAACTCTCAGGTATGAACTGTTTGCAGTAAAACAAGCACCAACACCTAAATTTGCCTAAGGTTTTCAAGGCGAAGATTGGATTACAACACACAAACCATGCTGCGTTGATATACTTAGCTTGCTTTATTGACTTGGTGTTATAGGCCAAATACAGATTTGTTGGAGTACATCATGGCTCTTGCGTGGATTTTGTTTCTATGGAAATTACAAAAGAAGGGCAGCAAGTCGCCAGCGTATACTCAGGTCTTGTGTTTAATGCAGAGCATGAAGGTGCAATGTCTAGGGAAGGGACAGCACTCTTCCCCAGACCTCACATGACATCTTGGTGGAATCGGGAATTTCACCCCAGTCCTTGACCTTCACTCTATGATGGGGAGATCTGGTCAAAGAAGGATTTTCATAAGAAGCATGCTCTGGCAGAGTCCAACTTTATTGCTCTCGAGGGCAAAGACTTTAGGTTTGGACAAGGATCCAGGAGACCAATTCAGAGCTTGCTTTCTTTTCCCAGATGTTGAAAAACAAGAGCACTGATTACTTATGCTGAAGGCAAAGTCCTGTAAGAGCAGCCAGGATCAGTGCTCACTGGCATGGGAGTACTTAAATTCAGAGATCCCACAGAGGCTGAAGATGAGAAGAGTCACACCCTGGAGTTTCAGAAGCCGGGAAAATGGAGAACACAGTTTTACAAGTAAACACATATACACACAGCCCATACCAGGCGTCACTTTCCAGGGGCTTGTAAATAACTATTTGCTAGGCAACACGTGGAGAGGAAGTTCAGCAATACAACCTCACCTATTCCTCCATCCAATACTGCAACAATCTGAGGTGTCTTTGTCTGATTAGACGATTCTGGCCTTTTCTGTGAAAACGCTGCATTATAAAAACCGATAAGAAATTCCAGGATCACTGAAGCAGTCAGACTTCTAGCTCACAACTCCTAGGTTAGAACCTGCTGAGAACAGCCAAGTGCCAATGACAAACTGGAGAGCCTTTGAACACCATTGCTTAAAACTTACAGATGCAACTCAGTTGCAGCCCCAGTGTGCCATCCAGGTAGTGCCTCAGAGCGTGGACTTCATGCACATCAGAGCCCAGACTAAGCAGCTTGCTGAGGTCTCTGCAGCCAAAGTGTTAACTACATGTGGAACAGCTTCCAGCTCCGATTGGGATACTATGCTTGCCCTCAAACTGCCCTGAAACTTCTAATGTATCTAACCACGAGTAAGTTCAAAGCTAAGACTATACCAAGAAAATGAAATACAACTTATTCAATGTTTAAAATATAGTGGAAGATTAAAGTGTTAAAACAAAGATGAAAAACACTTGTAGATAGCTCAGTTTAAGCTTTTTTCATCACTAAATGGAAATCAATCATACTGGACATTTTTTTTAATGAGAACAGAAAGTCATATCTATGTAGTGCAACTG
>NW_010165840.1:63951-87652 GCF_000695765.1 Mesitornis unicolor | reverse complement strand
TCCCTACACTTTATTAATTCACTAGTTGATTTCTGATATTTAGCCTCTAGGCAACAACTTATCAACTTCTTATTTCTTCACTCAACCTACAAGGCAATAAAAAAGCAGCATTTATGCAAATAAAACCTGTCCAACCTCATGTCACATCACAGTCCTCCAGGTTCCAAATCCAAATTCTACACACCTTCCTCACACATGGCACTTATCTCACCACACCACGAGTAAGCATGTGGTGTGGGAGATAAAAGTTTATAAGAGGATTACAAAATCTTTACGTTTTGTCTTTGTGAAAGTAACAGTGAAGTTTGTTCCAAATGTCCGGTGAGCAGAGCATTCCTCCTTCCCATGAGTCTGGGACTGAGGAGGAGACAAACCTCAATTCCTTAACCCTTCTCACAGCCTCCAATCTGCCTTCATACACATGCCTCTAATTCTTCTGGAGTGGAAAACTAATCAAGGAGAAATCTCTGCACAGAAGGGCAGCTTGATAACAGAAAGAGACTAGGGCAAGCTAATAGCACAACTAGAGAGTGAGATAAAACCAGCCTCTCTGGTATGGGAACAGGAAGGAAAAAGGGATAGAGAATGTTTTTCACCTGATCCTTGCCTTTGGACACATTATTTTCAAAATTTCTGCGAAAGAAGGGGAAGATCACAGATAATGCCACCAGCTGTAGTAATGGTGGTCTGTACAGCCCAAGACAGCATGCCACAGCACTCCATATGTGACAGCTGGGCTGCAAAGTCCCCATGCAGCACTGGCAGAAAGATCTCCAAGGGCTTTGTTTCAGCTTACCACGGCCATGCACAGGAGATTCACTCTGCCTAGGCAGCTTCACCATAACTCTCCTTGGCCAGAGATATCAGCGCCCTGAATTAATGAGTGCAAGAACTAAATTTGCACCGACATTACCTGTGTGGTTTGTGGGTGATCCTAAGGAGACTGTAACAAGAATCTCATTTCACTGCTGAAGTACAATTAGCTGACACGATTCCCATTAGCTAATTATGGTTAGCTTTGAAAGTGGCATGCTTCTCTGGCAATTCATTGAGCAATGGCACCTTTATTCCATTATCATTTGCCACCATTATCTCTAAGGAGTCACCTGCACTCAGTCCTCAGCCAGCCAGAGGTAGCACTGCTGACTGCAGTGAGGTCCACCATGAGCTACTGCTTCCCAGCCTTTCCTTGCAGCAGAAAGGGTGTGAAAGATGTGAGTCTGAAGCGAGGAACAGATGCAGAGCCAGATCCCTGCAGAGACGGGGCACCTCCACGGCCAGTCCAGACAAATACTTCTGTAAATGGCCATAAATTCATAGGAGAAGCATGCATTAGCCATAATTTTTACATTTTAACAACCAAACAATGCTATGCATTAGGAGAATGCCAGAATGAAAGTGAGGAGTAGCTCCGATACTTTCTCACAGCCATAAATCCCTAGATACACTCCTGAAACAGGGGCTAGGTTTTGGTTTGGTATTTTTATCACTGACATTTGTGCTAGAAAACATAGAATCAAAGAATGGCTTTGGTTGGAAAAGACCTTTAAGGTCATCCAGTTTAACCACTGATCCAGCCCTACTAATTCTACCATTAGACAATGTCCCTAAACACAACATTTACTCATCTTTTAAACACCTTCAGGGATGGTGACTCAACCACCTCCCTGGGCAGCCTGTTCCAATGCTTGACAATCCTCTTAGTAAATAAATTCCTCCTAGTATCCAACCTAAACCTCCCCTGGCGCTACTTGAGGCCATTTCCCCTTGTCCTGTTACTAGCTACCAGAGAGAAGAGACCAACCCCCACCTCATTACAACCTCCTTTCAGGGAGTTGTAGAGAGCGATAAGGTCTCCCCTCAGTCTCCTTTTCTCCAGATTAAACACCCCCAGCTCCCTCAGCTGCTCCTCGTAAGAGGAACACGAAGTATTCAGGAGTGACGTAACGTAGTCATGAGACTCCTGTTTCCAGCCTATCCCTGTGTAGGCTGAGGTCAGCCGGCTTATGGGAAGCACTTGGTTTCCCCATAAAGGTCATCTTTATCACCTCTCCTGCCCAGCAATCAGTAAGGACAAGGCACTAAGGTCTCCTGCGCATTTCTGTAGATACACGTTCCAGTGATGCCTCTGCTACAGTACACCTTGTATCCACTAAGTAACCATCCAGATTCCCAGAAGACTCAATCTGTAAGTGCAGCTGACTCACAAATGAAAGGGGACCAGGACAAGTACTAGAAACTCCCCCTCCCTCTTCTTTGTCACCCCATGTGAATTATGCAATTCAGATAAGTAAAGGATTTATGATGTTGTAACAGAAGGGATTTAAAGTTCCTCATTTTTTTATTCCAATCTCTCTCAGAAGTTGAAAACGGGAAACCAAAAAGCCAAAGTTATTTTAAGAAGTCGTAAGTTATTGCACTCTACTGCCCAGTACAATGAACTATTCTCAGTTCGTGTCAGTTGTTAATAAGACTAACATAATACAGCAACTCAGCATGATTAAAAATACACCACAAAGGACTTTCACCTCTAAAAATAGTTATTAAAAAATTGGACAAAGTCCATTTGAAAATAGATAGGAAGAAAGTAAGAGAAGCAAAATAGATTAAGTAGGGCAAATCATATTGGATGGCAGGAATGAGTGCATTATTTGAAGTTCATAAAACATTTTTAATAAATGTATAACTAAAGCATGCAATAGCATATTAAACCGGTCAGAGTAACCAGCCCCAATCACTTATTTTAAACCATAAATTGCTGCCATTCCAGCTCGATTTTTTTCTGATCCTCACAATAGATTCAGTCATACAAGGTACAGAGAATTCTGGCATTAACAAATGAAGGCTCTCTGTGTGCATTAAAGATATGAGTAGCCTTGCTCACCAATTTTAGCCTTTAAACTTTGCAAAAAAACCTCCCTGCTGCTTTACCAGAATAATTCAAGCCAGTTGTGAACTCGCACCATGAATGCTGATTTCGTTAAAATACAATCCAAGCCTATTTTTCCTGAAGTTAAGAAGATGCTCAAATGCTCTGCTGGTTCAGTGCCAGAGCACCCCACACTTGGGATGTTCACACATAACATAAATGTACTATTCCACCTATTAATTGTGATTGCAATCATAGTACATACAGGTAACTGAACTGTGAGTATTTAGTGCAAAGATTCATGGGAAAACGATGATAAACTGTTCAAGGTTAAATTTAGCTTCTTGCTAACCCAAGAGACTAATGCCTTGTTTGAAAGAACCAAGTGTTAAAAACCACTTTTAAGAAACTGATTCACCTTTCTCCAAGGCAGAGGTGCTGCAGATTTTAACTGATGACAAGAAATGCCTGTGTGAATATCACTTGGACACAGTATTACAAGATTTTTCTCCAAATCCTACCAGAAATTGCAAACACAAATTAGAGAAATTTTGTTGTTTCATGAGTACTTTCAGCACCTTTCTTAGAATCATAGAAGAGTTTGGGTTGGAAGGGACCTTTAAAGGCCATCCAGTCCAACCCCCCTGCAATGAGGACTTCAACTAAATCAGGTTGCTCAGAGTCGCGTCCAACCTGACCTTGAATGTTCCCAGGGATGGGGCATCTACCACCTTTTCTGGCAACCTGTGCCAGTGCTTCACCACCCTCACTGTAAAAAATCGCTTCCTTATATCTAGTCTACATCTACCCTCTTTTAGTTTAAAACTGTTACTTCTTGTCTTATTGCAACAGGCCCTACTAAAAAGTCTGTCCCCCCCTTTAAGCATTGAAAGGCAAACATCACTTCTTTGGCCTTTAAAATGTGGATAGCATTTGGCTATCTCACGGCACATGGCAAGGCTGGTGAGAGCCACTCAGACTGCAAAGAGGGTCAAGTAAGTCTCTACACAGGTTTCAAACTTGGGCATATCAGTAGCTTTCATTGAGAGGGAAGACTAAGCATGTCGCTGATTTCAATACTCAACACAAGGGGCAGGGGAAGGATGGCTGATATAAGCTGCACTGATACATTGGTAGTTGCTGAGATGTGCCATTGATAACAGTAATGAAAACAAACAAACAAAAAACCATACACCACCAAAAACACAAACTCAGAGCATAGGGTGAGTAAATATCTAGAAGCATAGATTAGGGAGGTTAGGGGGTGGGTGTTGCCAGTTTAAATAAGTAACTAAAACAGGCAACTAAAAAATATGCAGGTATATCTGAAAGGACTCCTTGCCTAATGGCCAGAAAGTAATCCTGGGTTTAACACTACTCTGTTTTAAGACAAGAGGAAATGCTGGAACACACACTTCTTTGGAAAACATCTGTGCAAATCCCAAAACTATTAAGAAAATGACTTTCTTTTTTTTGTCTTTGGAATTCATGTACCAAAAGATACACTGAGTGTCTAAATCTATCTGGACTCGTCTTAAAAAAACCCACAACCTTATTCAACTCACGGCTGTGAATATTTCTATGAAATGTACATTTCTTTTATGGCTTCCTTCCTGAAACCAAGTCACTTGAATCTCAAGTTTAGAATGAGGATTGTTTGGTTCACAGTGATCAAAACCAGCAAGAACAGTGAAAGTGTTTGAATGCCAAGTCTGTGCAATTTTCTTTCAGAATTCTTAGGTGTCCCAGTAAGAAGGATTTAATTTTCACAGATGCTGAACAGCCACTTACAGGCTTTCTCTTTGCCCTAGCGCTAGGGTAGCTTAGCTCTGGTGGGGGTAGTGAGGAGCTAGGAGGAGAGGAGTTAAGCTTCCTCCAATGCAGATACCTCAAAAAATATTCAGCTATTTCCTCCTACAAGCAACCTTCTCAGATTTATAATGAAATTTTAAAAAACTATTTTGCACATTTCCAGTGAGAGTCTAACACCTGTAACATTGCCAGTGCGAGACCATGTCCACTCTGAAGTGCCAAGTGAGTATTTCAAGAACTTGTCTATCTAGAATATTAAAAAAAAATTCCTCTTATGGGGTACAGGAACACATTTAACTATACCTACAGACATACACTGGTTGTAATGGACAAAGTGTGCAACAGAAAAGCAGTCCAGACAGCACACACTGTCACCCTCTATGTATTTTAGCATCCAAAAGAAAGGTTAAGCTTTGGAAAGATCTTATTGAATCTTGTAAATACTACTTCACCTCAATAGTGTAAAACTCATTTTCTCTTCTCTACTGATATGGATCTATTGAGCCTATTGAACGGACTGAGGAGCAGCCACATAAACCAAGCAAACAGAATTGGTGAGGGTGCCGATAGGTCTGCCAAGATCTTGTGGCCTTTGCAAAGTAAAATAGTCTGGACTTAGGTCAGTGTGTATGTTAGTATTTGAGGAACTATCTTAAAACAGCATATGCTAGTGGAAAATTGAACCATCTCTAGCTCAGTGTATTTCTTGAATAAAATGACCTAGCTACAGTATTTATAATTTGTGCATTAGGACTTGATCCAAAGCCCATTCAAGTCATCAGAAAGGCTCTCATTGATCTGAGCAGACTTTGGATTAGGAAGTAATTGGTTTTATTCAGTTTGATTTTTCTTCCAGAGCAACAAACAGCATCTTTACCCACCAAATATGCACCTCTACCATTACTCTAATCTTTACTTAAAAAAAGAATTCAACCGCTTCAACATCAGAGGTTGGAAACAGATTTGTTCATTTCTGTGTGTAACATGGCAAACAATTTAATCTTTCCTATTACTAGCTGACTGAAATGTCACAAAAATGGGGAGGTTAATTAAGATATTTTCATGTGAAAATTCTTCCTATTAGATCCTAGAGAAAACATTTTTGTTTTATATTATACATCTCAGGGTTTAGACATTAACAAGGGGGATAGGTGAGGTGATTAAGCAATTACCAAGGGTATCAAAAAGAATGCATAAATGCTTGCAGATTAAACAGTAATATGTTGCCAACAACTACTGAAAGCACTTCACCTCTCAGGAGACCTCTAATTGGGACACAGAGTTTACCAGAGCCAGATGAGATCAGTGTACCATCAAGACCACATGCAGGTTGGATAAATTTGCTGGCCAACTGATGGTTCAATCAGCACAGCAAGAAGGAACCCAGAAATGGCTTCTCTCCTGCCTCAGAAAGGCTCTGCACCCTCATGGAGTGAGGCTGCCACAGCATAAAGAGAAAAGCAGCATCATGTAGAAAGCAGAAGAGGACACAAGTGAAAAGAAAGGAAGAAAACTGCTTCTTGCTGTTACCTGTAGAGCAGCAGGCTCATCCACTGCCCTTCACTTGCACCTCCTGCACAACACTGGACTACACCGAAACAAATGCAGACTCACAGAATGACAGGGGCTGGACAGAACCTCTGAAGATCATCTAGTCCAACCCCTCTGCTAAAGCAGGATCACCTAGAGCAGACCACACAGGAATGAAAATCTGGTTCCAAAATTACCACTAAACAGTCAACCCAACTGCTGCAATTACAAATTGACATCTTTAGCAATGAGGTTTTTTAAAGAAGTTACTGGAACTTCTCATTTAACTTGTTAACAGTCCCCTGGGCTGGACCAAAAAGCCCCAACAGATGTAGGCATCCTGCCATGTTTGCTTACACGGGGATACAGCCCTTGCTCACAGGAGTGGTCATGTGAAAGAAACGTTAATGCATTCTTTCAGACCAATAAAGACATTGTTTAAGAAGAATTCAGAGTTTGGGACTGATTAAGTTCAAGTTGCTGGTATGAAAGACAAGTCAACATTAAGTAAAAACCATCTAATTTTGTGTACTATTTCCCCCCACTTTTATTTCATAATTTTCTTGTAATACGGGACATTTTAGGATCCTCTGCACAAAAAGGAAATGTTTCCCTCAAAAGATTATTTGAATTTTCAGCAATATCAATATATACATGTGTAGAAATACAATATTCTTACCTCCTAGCAAAAGATACAACTGATGCAGCTAAAAGAGAAAAAATGAGACCTTGGCTAATAGCACTGTCATTCTAATCGAGAGTTTCAGATCTGCCCCCCTCCCCCAGTAGCACAGTAGAAAGAAGTTTCTGTTTATTTTTTTAATGCAGGCTTACATGCCCTATGGCTATTGGAAAACAAACACAAAAGCAGATGCAGTGTTAATTTAATTCTGTAGCAAGTTTTCACTGGTGCGGGAGCAACATCAAAGACAGTCTAAGAATATCAAATTAAAGCCATCCATCATGCTCGTTGCAACATGCTGTCCAAATGGCTTAACCAATATCAATGAGGATTTAACTGTCACCAGGAAGTGGAAGCACTGGTATCATGCGCCTAAAATTAGAGTAGATTTGAGTAAATTGAATGATTATTAGAGGGGGAACATTAACACAAGCCTCAATCCAGCAATTTTAAAGCCTGTAATCAATCTTCAGCGCGTAATCAACACCCATTTGTCACTGAAAATATTGATGCTTTGTTAGATTACAGGAGAATACCAAAAAGCTCCTAACTTTATTAACATGAAAGTACTAAGCAGATCAAGTCTAATAAGGATAGCAGCTGCCCTGGCTACATACTTGCTTTGACATTTAATCTACAAGCCTTGGAATCTCCAGATGTGTACCGTATGATATACCTGCCCTTTATGGAAAGCTGAAAGTGTCACAGATCTGAAGCCTGCAATCTGTACTTTCTGAGTACCTCCTTTTCTATAAATGCATAGGTTTTTTAGGAAAGTCTTATAGCTATGTAGATAATATTAAGAGTAATCAACATCCCAAAAATTGTAACATGCTAAAAATACATGAAGCTACTTAAGGAAACCAGTATTGTCCTGTCTTTCACATAGCCCAAAGCCTTCACTGAACTGCACACTTGTCATTACAACTCGTGTTGCTTCATGTTAGACTTAGGCTGTTAAAACACTGTATGTCATCCCCGGCCTATAAGAAGGTACCTAAGTATCTTTGCAAATCTCATGACAGTTTCACAGCCTGTGAGTGAAGAAAGTGGAGATAGGCTTTGTTCCACACGGTGTGACAGTCTGATCTGAGCCCGCAAGTGTAGAGGAGGACCTGGTGCCAGGGGATGGCACTGGCAAGAAGCTGACTGCTGCAAAGCCAAGGACATCCTCCAGAACAGAGCCGCAGGGGAAAACTGTGGGGTTGTTAAGGGGGGGGGGGGAATAATAAAAAGCTTATCAACTACTGTCCTGGGTGTCTGTGCCCCAGTGCTGGCAGCACGGCTGCAGGCGCCCCTCTGAGGGAAGCCGAAGAACTGCCCTGGCCAGTTCAAACCGGTTTCAGCCGCCTCACCGCAAGACACAGCGGAGCCCCTCAGTGCCTCAGTGAAAGTGTATTTAAGGAACGGCAAAACACGGCCGGGCAGTGAGGAGTAAGGGGGAAAAGTGTGAGAAGCAGCCCCAGGACACCGAGGGCTGGACAGTTGAAGGCCTCCAGGCACCAAGCTGAGGCTGCCCTGCGGCCATGGAGACTCCCCAGAGGAGCTGTTTTTTCTGACAGAAAGTGCAGCCATGGAGAACCCACACTGGAGCAGGGGAACATATGGGGAGGAAGGAGCTGCAGAGAGAAGCTATTGTGGACAGACCACAACCTCCATCCTCACCTCCAGCATGGCTTGCCGCAGGGGGAGTTAGAGGGTTGGGGAGTGAAGTCGAGCCTGTGATGAACTGGGGAGGGAAGGTGCTCTGTATTTTTTGCCTTTGTTTCTGCTATCCTAATCTAGATTTAACTGGCAGTAAATTAAATCAATTTGCCCCAGGTCAAGTCTGTTTTGCCCATGGCAGTCATTGATTAGCATTCTCCCTGCCTTTATTCTCAGCCTACAAGGTTTTTAATCTTATTTTGTCCCCCATCCTCTTGGGGACCATAGGGGTGAGAGAGCGACTGGGCGGGTGTCTGGCAGCCAAGCAAGGTCAACCCACCACAATTATCTTTTAAAAATCCCCATGTCTAATGCTTGAAGATGGAGACTCTGAAAGTGAGAGAGAACTGCAATGAAGGGAAGCACATTCCAATAATTTGGCATCATCCAGAGAGGGACTTCTGAAACTCTTTTAAAAGGTTTGATAAGATTAAACCGCTACTTCAGAAATAATACAAAACCATTCACACACACACACCACTCGGGCAACTATGCTCTTTTGTTTTGGTCTTCTGTGTTTTTTTTAAAAAAACCACCCACACTGTACACAAACAGTCTGAAATTCATACTGAACTCTTCAGCCCTTGTCACTGAAACAAAAATTATGATGCCATGTATTTATCAAGCACTAAAATATCTAGAAAATATTATCCCAGTGCACATAAACAAGGCAAAGCAAACAGCAACTACAATTTAAAGTTCTATTTAAGTTTCACTTTTATTTGGAGTTGGTTGAGTTATAGCACTGCACAAATCAGTGACTGCAAAAGTAACATTTCATCAGATAAGTCTACCATCTTCAATTGGAAGAAAAGGAATTACAAAAATCAATTTACCACTCATTACAGAAAGTGTAAGGATCACTAAAGATCGCTATAACTCCTGTAGTGCTTTCAGTAATTTATACAACAATTTCTCAATTGTTTGTGGTGGACTGTCACATATAAGACAGCATGCAAATGAAGAACTTAAAAATAATTCAAGCAACACTTCTGAGAACAAAAGAGTTGCAAAAAACCCAAACCAAACCAAAAAACATTTCTTGGAAAGACACATGAAAATACAAACAAAAGACCATAGGTGGTTGCTACAGAAACAGCGACAGTGTATCACAGTATCATCCACAGCTACTCATACAGATCACTTAACTCAGACAGCAAGTTAAATAGACCCCTCCTCTCCCCAGGAGAACAGAAATGATACACTGCAGTAAGACAAAGCCTTTGTGTACTGCCAGCAACACATTAGTTCCTCTTTTGAATGAGAAAACAATTATAGACTTGGCTGAGAAGTACTTTTTTCCCCTCTGTGGCTACTAACACTTCAAATTCTGGAAGCATTGATAAGATTTTCATAAATGTTTGTCAGTAGACAGCTGAAAGACAACAGTAGCTGACTTAGAAATATTTGAAATACAGAATTGCAACCAAATCAAATGCTTTAAACTTTTGAAAATATCATAGTTACAAATGATAATTCCAACATTATCTGTCAGAGAAATCCCTCCAACTGCAAATAAACCGAAATCAGTATATACATTTGCTTCAAACTGCTCATCATATTCCTAATGGTGTAGTGAATTGTGGTTCAGATAAATCATTAATTTGGAACATGAGAAATATTTTCAGTCACTTTTCCTCATTTGCAAAAATAATTTCATAGTTAGAGAACATACTTAATTTTATCAGTCTTGAATGTATAAAAAGTTGAGGCATGTCCCCAAAGGATGATTCCTTCTATATCCTACAGTAAAATAGGAAGTTTTCTGAGTGATAGGAATTATTTTTGAACAAACACTGCAAAGAGGGGACTAGGGACAGAATTTTTCTGTGATTATTTATATTATAGTGATGACTTTTATTTTGTTTCATAATGTCAGTGACCTTCTAATGAAATAAGTGTTGACTTTTCAGACACTGTAAGCACTCCTGAGGAGCAACAACACTACAGCAATTACAGAAGGATCATCTGCATAAGGATTATTGCACAGAACCATGAATGAGCTCCTGAAGTCTTACACTGGAAAATGGTCCCATGCTCCACCTTCAAAATCCAGTTCTCAATCTTAAGACACATAGAATTTATTTTAGTCTACCTTAAGTACAAGAAGAAAAGATTCTCTCTTGTAAGCCGGCAGAAGAACCTTCTGCTGGGTGGATTCTTTAAGGAAGAAGTTTGATCACAGTTCATTCCAGTTGTACCTACACAAACCTCCATGAATTTTATTAAAAAAGCAGAGGCAGAGCCATATAAAAGCATACTGGTTGTTAAGTGACTCTTTAAACAGCAAGTTTAAATTTACTGCAGTTGAATACAAAGGTACACATGAGAAAAATACATGATATATTAATGGGTATCAAATTTTCCTAAAATGTCCCTCAAAATATGATGTCGTCCCTTACTTTTCATGTAGTTAGTCCCTTTCCCAGCCCACCCAAAAAAACCAATCAACTACTTCATGATAATATGTAGCATTCAGTGGAAATAAGATTTAAGCTCAATATAAACATAATACGGTTCATCTTTGTGGTCTGCATTCATAAAATTATTAGTAATAAACCCATAAAAAGCTTCAGGCTTTTCAGTGTCATCTTAGAGACAGGTCACAATCTGACACAGGACATGAAAGAAACCCTAGTGACAGTCTAACATATTTAAGCAGTATTAGACATCAGATACCTATTCTGTCTCTTATCCTGGCTCTCTCTTCACCATACTCTGCAAGGCTCAGACCTGAACGGTGGCAAAACCCCTTCCTTAGCACTTGCCTTCTAAAGTAAAAATTTAAGTGTTTAAACCTTTGCAGTAGACAGATTCAGCAAGCTCTTAGAGTTACTTTAAACATCTACGTCTGACTGGACACAGGGTCTTCATCTGGCACAAACTTTGGCCAGAGCTTAAGCTCTATTAACAGCCAAATTAGAGCAGCCCTAAGGCTCCTCAGGAGCTAAGCTGTCACCTGCCGTGCTGCACGATTGGATGGATGATGCAGAGCAGATGAGAGCAGGTGTACTGGCATTTAATCTTTCTGCAGCAACATATTTTCCTCAAGGACAGCCCCCCCATCACTTTTCCCATAGTAATCGGTCTCTATGCTCACTTCTTCAGTTTTCCAGACGACCCCATCATCCTGTTTTGCCAGGTTAGTGGTGCTTTACCAAACACATGGAAATAGTATCTGGCCCCAGTTCTCTGAGCAGGCTGACACTGAGAAGGGGAACTGGAAAAGGATGCTGAGAGCTTTACCATAAAGGAGGAGATAAGAGAACAGTATATGAAGAACAAAAAACAACTCACAGGGGAACTTTTCTCACATGCTAATCATCCCTCTGAAATTTAACAGAGCAAAAACTGTAGCCAGGTTCCTTCAGTGTCTTCAAAGTGTGATTATCCTCGGAAAACACCGTTGCCTGAAATTGCTTAAAATATTTTTTCTTCCGTGAGATTGCAGAGAAAGTAATGTGTCTGTACTAATAGGAAAAAAAACCACCCCGAACTTGGCAATGTGGTCTGGAGAGATATATGACTGAACAGCAGTCGGCAACGAACTGTGCAATTCTGAAGGCAAATCCTATATTGAATACAGCTTATTTATTGGCCTCACTGTGTGAGAGTATTAATTATTTTCAAAGGTGAAGTGATGTCACATTTATGCACAGCAAGACCTTTTCCCAAAAAGTAGCCAGTAGGTGATACCTGATACAAGAATTTGAAAGATTTGCTCAGAATTATCATCTTTGGCTCTGCGGATTAGCTCGTTCTATCCACCAGTACAGACAGATAATTCTACTGTTACAACAGGGTATGATGTGGATTTGTGCTGAGGATTTACATGTTCATTTGAATAGAGTTAGTGCCTGGCTTCCCTGTTCTGTTTATAATACTCTTGTCAGATTTAAAACCAATTATCAATAAAAAAGTATTACTAAGTATCTCACTGAAAAAAACAGTGATATACTGTAACTACCATGAGCAAAATAAAGTTATAACTGCAACAGAGAAAAGCAGAGCATTGACTGACCCAGCATTACCCTTCCTTACAACCACTAGGCGGTGACCCAGAACAGAATCACAGGAAATAACACGTTATCTGTGCAGTGAGGAGCAGATTGCACAAAGAAAATCCTCCCTGAGACAGCACACCCTTCCAGGAAGGGAGAGACTGAGTGATCCTACCACTTCTGAGCGTTACGGTTCCCTCCCCGAGGAGAAGACACATTTCAGGAGCCTATAGCAGCATATAACCCAAGAGACAAGAAGTAGTTTTGATCAGCCAAGGTCTGGAAGAACATCACATTTGTCTAACCTCCATTTAAGGGCAAAACTTACATGTTCAGTTCCTCCACGCCACCTGCAGGGCCCCTGGTCTCCATGGAAAGGGAATCTGAATGGCACAGCTTGAAAGGGAGCTGCGATACACTCCCTTCCAGGTCCCCAAACTTGATACTACAGAAACCGTGGCCCTGGCTCAGAAGTGGCAGACACCAGACGTGGTTCACATACACTCCTGACAACTGTGCACCTTCACCTCCCATCCCAGTAACACTTTGCTCCAACATCCAGCTCTCAAATATCTCAGTGTCCTCCTACATCTGATTTCTCCACAATAGGAGTTAGCAAGTAAACAAAGTTTATCCCACATAAATGAAATCAGCTGTACTCTCAACTCATCTTCCTCCATCTTCTTACCCAAGTGTTTGGAGCAAAACATAGCAGCAACCTCTTTTACTAATCGACTATTAAGGGTTCTCAATTACATTAAAAAAAAAGAGTGCTTTAAAATTGTTTAACCCATTATAATCCCAGCAGGAGAAACTCTAAAGCTAATAAAAGAAGTTATTTCAAAAGGCTTACGAAGAGCTGTTCCAGTATGGTTTCTACAGAAGTCTGCTCTTTTCATAAATCTTAAAAAATTTCAACAAACATTTGACAGAAAACATTGGCTTTGACAGAGGCCATTTGGAGCCTACTTCTGAATAAAAAATAAATTTATCTGAGAAGAAGGTTCTGAAACACCACACACATACACACTTCAAACACTTTGCACCCTTCTTTGCCTTTTGAAGGTGTCTTGCATACATTTTTAGACTTTTGGGAACCCCAAAAGAAAGGATGTAAGCAGAAAGGCTGAGGCTATAGCCAGAAATTGAGCGGTCGCTGAGAAAGTTTTGAGGAGGCTGCTCAGCACTGCTGCGTCTCAGCTCTGTTCCAGTCCTGCCATCACCTCCCCAGCTAAAGGACAGTGCAGAAAGGTCCCATTGCAGGACCACAGGAGAAAGCCTTCTCCAGTCAAATCATGGATTTCTGGCTACCTACTAAAATATATCTCATTCCATTTCAGGAGACAAATTCCTGCCAAGTCACAGCACACTTGCCTACTCTGCTGCTGCTTCTGGCACAGTCATTAATTTTGCCAGCACTACTGTTAGTCTTGCACAACTCAAAGAGGTTTCTGATTTTATTGTTCATGGGGCAGGCAGTGACATTTTGAGGGGAACAGCTCTCCTCTACCTTTTATTTTCTGGCCACCTAACCTTGAAGACTCTTTCTATCAAAGACAAGTCTTCCTTACCTGTTGCCAATTTCTTGACTGTACCAGCACTAACCAAACTAAGCTGGGTGCAAGAGGTTCTCTGCATTTGTGGCTCAATGAGAATCCCTTAGAGAGGGGTGCTAAAAATCAAAGCTCTACCAAAATCCTCCCATCCCAGTGAGAAAAGGGATAGCTTTTACATTACAGAGAGACTTCAGTAGCAGATAAGGGACAGTTGGACAATTTCTTCCTGAAGGAGAAATACAAGTTAGTCAAGCTGGAAAATGCCTGGCTGTCAGAATCATAGGACAAGCCTGGGAAGAGTGTGACTGGGCCAAAAGGGCCTCACCTCAAAACCTCTGGATAGATACCTTGACAAATGTCCCATGTCTAAGATATTAGACACTCAAGGCTGATGTTGACCGCCCTGCCACCAGATGCTACAGACAGAAAAATTGGCTGTGCCAGGGAACAGAGCAGAGCAAAGAGGACTGTGTGGTTTCTCTACTGCACAAGCGCAACAGTGAGTGAATTGCTCCATTTCTGAATGCACGGGCACACAGAGGATACAGTGGGTACACAGCCCAAAGCCCTGCTCCAAATATCAGAGCGAATTGCTATTGTTTTATTTTCCCATTCTCCAAACAGGTATTAAGTAAATTTAAAAAGCACTTGGCAAAGTAGGCAGAGCACACATCATACAGCACCCAAACTACATTCTGAAAAATGAGACTCCTTGATAGTCAAAAAAGCTTCATTGTCCTCTCCTGCCAGCACTACACACAAGGCTTGTTGTAACAGGCTTCTAATATCATACATTGAACTCCACAATTCTTGGCAAGATGCAGCAGCTTCGCTGGTGCAAAGCACAACAGGCAGCCCACTGTGCTGCCCACTGCGACACATTAAGACGTGCAATCAGGATGCAGGATGGAGCAGCACCCGACAACTGGCAGGTTATAATGAACTTCACTGTCTGCTATAACAGGTGCTTCTGCAGCATGCAAGTTAAATTGTGTGCAATATGTCAGCAGATGGATAAGGAGAGTTTAAGGAAATCCCTGCCCAAGTTGCTTGGCTATTACTGGCTTTGAAGAGAGGATTCCTTGCTGGATTGTTTCAAAGCACATAGCTAGACAGGCTCAGGAGGCCCAGCAGGTCCACCCCAAAGCCAAACAAACTGTGGGCCAGGGCCAGCTAAGCCCTTGGCTACATGCTTATGCTGCATTAGCTAACTACAAGTGGATTTAATGAAGCATGTATAAAGAAAAGCTGCAAAGCTTAAATCAGGCTTATTTTTTATCAAGCACACTACTATTAAAGGGCTTTGTGAGCACTTGTACCTAAACAGTGTAACTATGACATAAAAAAGTCCACATTGTCCTTTTTCTTTGAAAATCTAAACCCTAATGTTTGGCTAATCTCAGTGCATTTGTGTCGCTGTTTTTCAATGTGGTGGTTGTTACCACTAGAAAAGCTTGTTTCAAACAGATATAAAACTTCAAAAATAAATACATAGTGCCCAGACAAGGAAGAATCTCACTGTCCTTGCAGTGGTTCAACTCACTCTGTCACCCATTGGGCTTCATTGGTAACCGCTGCAACCGAACGACTTGGTAAGAAACACTGGAGGATCCATAAATGCAGCTCAACAGTAGCTTCAGCTTTATGTATGATGGCGAGAATGGCTGATGTTTGCCAGCCTGTCTGTTCATATATTCAGGGAATTAGACTATTTTCCAGAGAGGGCAAATGTGTATGCTACAGCTATGAGATTCATCATAGTCAGTATTTCGCACAGGATAGAACAAGACGGCCAAGGCAGGAGTCCCTGTTTTCAAGGATGCAACATGATGAATTCTTCTGTGCTTCCAGAAACCAGCAGAGTTTTTGTAGACAGCCTATTCCTGCATCTTCAGAATACATAAATTTGGCTACAAACCAAACTCACTACAGAAGTCCTCCTGTTTCTCTCCTACCTCGCTCTCCCCTTCTCCAAATTGCCATCAATGCAGCCCTACACAGAAATGGGTTGCTTTAGGAACACAGAGCTGAAGAACCTTCTGTTTTTCACCAAAACATGAATTATGAAGTCATCTTACCTGGGTCTGCACTTGATTCCAGACAATGGAGAAGAGTCGTGAACGAGACCCCTGCACAAATGCAGAATGACATGGTATTTTACGATAGCACAATCTAAAGACATCCCTTATCACCAACTTCGCTCAGCAATCCTAAGAAAACCTCACCAACTACCCCCCACAAATAACCCATAGCAAAGTAAAAGAGCAAATTGGTAGAGCCAAACTGGGCATTTACACCGATGAGAAAGGATGTGCGTAAATACCCACCTTTTGTTAGCAGCTGTGACAGAATGTGCCATATTGGATATTTTCTTATCCTTGACGCATGCAAGAGAATCCTGTCAAACTGCTGCATTACTTCAACAGTGTCCAGAATGGAACCTCACAGATGACACTGCAACGATTTTTTTCTCTGTTATATCTTTAACAAGCATTATTTGGAAATACAGCAAGACTGTCAGCTGCTCTATCAACATGCTATCTTTGAAGTCCACAGTCATTGCCATTTATGCTGGCTGAAAACCTGGCATTTGCATTGTTAAGGTTGGTAATTCTATGCATTAGTAAGATTCTTTGTCTTCCCATTATAAGAGCCTGTTTTCTCTTTCCTCCTAAGGTTAGCCAATGCACACAACACTGAATATTTTTATAATGGGTCTTGACCTCTAACTGATTTGAAGTACATACAAACTGTAGTGAAAATAATTCAGCCTAAGTGGATATATATATATATCCTCTCTCTATATAAATATCTCCTATAATCCAGCATATGTGGATTTTCTTCCATGGCCCTCAGTCAGAGCTTTGAGCTCCATCTAGGTACTCTTCTCTGCTATGAGCTCTCCCAAAATGATCAAAAGTCAGATTTTTATTAGAATAAAAGTGGGAATACTTCACTTGCATAAATAAAAACTCCAAGACTACAGAAAACAGAATGGAAATGAGTTGTATACTTGACTCTGCTATTCACCACATCAATACAGTGAAGAACTGTATCAGTCTGAGGACGGATGCAGGAAACTCAATGACAGAGCAGAAGCAAACTCTGCCCAGTCCCAGCTGGTTCCTGGGATGGTTTTCCTCTGATCCCAGTGGCCCAGTTGGCAGATACTCTTGGAATTATCAGTCTCTCTGCAAGAGATGCTGGGCCTCTCCAACCCCTTGCCTATGCCCTCCAGCCTCTTGAACCTTCTCCTGATGAGCAGACTCTCTAGGAAAGGAATAATTTTCCCCCTCTGTATCAGGAGCTCCCCTAATCCAGTCTTTGTAAAGGAAAGCATCACAGTGTGACCAAAAAGGCCAAGTACTGCCCTCTGTGCCATCCATTTCTTAATAGCAAAATTTTATTTTCCAAGCCTTAGAGATGCTAAATATTTGGAATTCAATAGGCATGCCATAGGGAGATACATTCCCCATATTATCCTCATGAAAGTCTATCAAGGCTGGCCAGACTATAATTTTTAAAGAAGTACAAATGGAACATGCTCAACACTCTATTGTAGTCTTTAAAATACTGCATAATCTCATTCTTACTGAATGTGCTCCATCTTTTCCTACACATAACTGTGACATGCACAGCTGTACAGAACTACCACACATGTGCCAGACCTGAAGTTCAACTGAGAAAGAAGTGGAGAGGTCCATGCTGAATTAGACCCAAGAGAATATGAAGAGAAAGGACAGTCTCATAACTAAGGGAACTGAAGGATGCTATCAGACTGACAGAATGGCAGGGATAGAGACATAGGTACTCAGTTTACAGAAGTTACTCTTAAATGGTTAGAGTGCAATACTGGCACTAAAGAATCAGATGCCAATGGCCTTACATTGAGCATCCCAAGCTGGCAGAAGACTTCTGACCTTTATCTCTTTTGCTTCAGCTTCCCCAGGTTGCTGTCACCACTTCATCTCACAGGCTTGTTGTGAAGATAAAGTCACCGTTAGTGCTTGTGAGCTCTCGGACGCAGCAGTGGCGACTGCTGTTAAAAGCCCACGAGGAGACTGACATTTCCTTTTCAGAGCCGAGTTTCAATGGCGTGCCATAAATAAAGCATGGGACCACACACTGCACAATGGGGAAAACATAATACTGAATAGCTGCTCATTTAGTAAGCACTATTCATCCTGCTCACTGAATGAGGCAGGAGGGGGGAAAAATAGTATATGATCATGTAATTAAAGACTGTATCACAATGCATAAACACAAGGGGCCTGAATCAGGGTTGCACTGACAACCTTATGTTTGATTGCTTAATTTTGCTACCTTAATGATGTGTCTTTAATGCAGATTATCATTACATTTGAATTCTTTCTATAAGAACTGAATTAGGCAGCATTTGTCAGTAAATGCAAGTAACCCAATGCATTATGTATATTTGATTCCCTCCAGGTCTTTCAGTAGTCTAAGAATGGTTGCCAAATAACATGTTTAACAAGACTTTCAAAGATTTTTTTCTGCAAAGTATTTTCCTGTTTAAATACTTTCCGTGGAGTGGTTGAAATATCTCCAATACAAAGCTATGAAGTGAAACAACCCTTTATCATAGTCGTGCAATGCACTTCTAGTCACATTTCAACTTGGAAGCCTTTGCCTTGCCTCTCTACAAAAACAAGAGAAGTTTGTTTCTATCCTAGTAGGACTAACTTGCAAAAACAGGACTGAGAATAACTGATGGTCCTTCCTCATGACAGTGAAGCCACTGCTGTCTGAGGAAATGGAGAGCTGGTGCAAAGCTGTGTCTCATAATTATAAATGAAAACACCTGCATTGGCAATGTGACTTACTGAAATACTTCCTATATCAGCCTTCCTGTACTTTCCTCTGGGCTAAAACTTGGGCAGCAATGGTACCCAGTATGGCAGAGCTGTTCCAGTTCTGTATATTATCTGCACCATTTCAAATGGGCTTGAATATTACTGTTATGCACAGAGCCATGGGAACCCAAATGCCTAGATAATAATATTAAGGCTTCAGCTTTGTTTTTCAAATCCCATTCTAAAAACACATTAGATCTGATTAATTTGAAGTGTGAAGCTAAATCACTTCCAGCTAGCCAAATTCACTGCATTTTGTTCTAGAAATGCCAGGAATTACTACACACAGTCAACCCCTTTAGCTCGTGGTTCCACTGAAGAAAAGATTGTGAGTTCAAAAGGAAAGAAAGATGGCAAGCCTCAGATACAGCTAACTCCAGGCAACAAAAGCAATTCGTCCTCCCATGGACTACACAGGATTTGCCCTTTTTGTTTGGTTGCTTTTGTTTTGTTTTTACCTGGACCACACTTGTAAGGCACCTTCCTTTAGTCAGGACACAGGATCATTTCCTAGAGGCAGAGCACCCCAAAGAATGCACTGTGCTCTCCCATGCAGAACATGCTTTTTCTTCTCTCTTGCCTTTCACCCTGTTCCTCCCTTTCCCCCAGAATACAAGATTCAGGTATTTACAGCAAAACCACTTCCTCCCAAAGGGTGTTCACATAAGGCAATGGAATGAACAAAGTCCACCACCTCTTTTTGTACACACGCACCCCTCCAGTCAGCTGCAATTTGCCAGCAAGCTGTTTCACAGCCAAAATGTCTTCCCAAGGAAAACAGCAACAACAACAGGCAGATGGGAGCTACAGTCCTCAGTCAGAACTGATAACCACATTAAAGAAAAAAATCCATCTCCACACTTCCATGCTACACTGATGGGTGTCTGGATGCACCATCTGTTTGTAGACCAGCCACCCAAACAGCATGACAACTCGTGGACTTCTCTTTTGAGGGCCAAGCACAAGTCATTAGCATCCCATCCTCTTCACAGAAAGTCTTTTTATTGTTTACCTGTTCTAGCACATCTCTTAGTTGACTTTATCACAGAATTTATAATCTTTAAGCCTTAAGACAGAGCGATTTCCCCTGCTTGTCCCCCACCCCTTTGTGTGTGTGTATGTTGAGAAATATACTGGTTAGCAAGGAAGAGTCTTGCTTTACGGGACTTGGTCCCAGTGGACTCATTAGGGCAGCCTTCCAAATTATTTTGGTTGGCTTGAAAGTGTTTTGGTTTACGTCTTTTGACAAAAACACACCACACTAGACAGAAAAACCCCAACCCTGTATGAGTGCTAGTCAGTAGATATTTTATCAGAGGCCGCTCAATAAGTGACATAAATAAAACAGCTACTGACAGCAGAAACAGACGCACATATGTACAGTCCAACCCCTTTAAAAATCCATCTGCCCTGCCTTGTGGATTCTATTGACTATCAATAACTTTTTTTAGTTTGTTTATTATGTAGCACGTTGTCCAAACGATATGTAAACAGTCGGTTTTTGATAGTCCACAAAGACTGGGTGATATTAAGGTGTCAAGTACATTCAGAGCAAGTTTTCCACCATCAGTTGGAAAATACTAACAAATTCTTTCAACACAGAGATGTAGGTACCTCGTGTAGGTAGTAACCTGCACATGTAAAGCAGAAGCCATTTATTTGAGCTCCAAACACAGAGCAGGTCCTTCTTGTCCTAGATACTGTATGGACTGAGCACATGGTTTCTAGCCAAGACAGATTAGAGTCTTTGGGAAACATCTTTGCTCACTGTTGTCCCAGTGAGAAATATGGTGTATCAGCTTCATGCAGTGCCATGTTATAAGGCCATACATCTTTCAGTGCTCCAAAAATTTCTCACTCAGGAGATTTTATTGTACTAGGCAAATGTATCATAAACCTAAGTAAAGCACAGCAACTAAAGAGGAGAGATCAGAGAAGCAATGGGCATCACCTGCTTATTGCTGTGGATCTCGACAGTGTCACAGGTATCACACATTGCATGTGCCATCATCTCACCAACTCAGGTCTCCCTCTGCAGTGACTCCCAGAGAGCTTCCAGAGAGCTTCCCACAGCTGACCAGCAGACATGGTCCTGGCACAGCTCCTGCAAGGCAGCAGCAGGACACCGGTGGAGGAGAGAAGCAACTCCAAAGCAGACTAAAGAGAATGCATGAGGGACAATTCAAAAGAAGCAAGAGAAAGCCAGTATTTTCAGAACAGCTGAGTGCTGATAAATGAGAAAATTGCCTCTTGTCAGGTGTTAGATAGCCAAGCAGCTCACAGCTGGTGTGATGAGTAAGGAGAGAGCTAAAGAGTAAGGAGCAGGAGAGTTAAGTTACTTATAACCAGGGGTGGCTGCACAGGTGTACGAGCATCACAACATAGAGGAGCATTGGCCAGAGCTAAAGCCATGAAGAGTCAATCAAACGCGTATCATTTTGTGCTGCACAGTGAAGGATGTTAAAGTATCTGGGCATCTCCTTTTAAGTATTAATGACTTGCAGGATAGGCTCCAGATCAGGGGAGAAAGGATATCTTAGTAATGAGGAAACAAGGGTAAAAAAATGCCCTCCTCCTGCCCCCGGCACGTAAGCTGCTTTGTCTGTGCTGACTTGCTTTGAGAAAACAGTGCTGTAAAGCAGCCGTGGGGATGGAGCAAGTGCTTCCTAACACACAGCTCCAAAGTTTTGCTGCTGTGGGCAAGCTGGTGTTTGGGGGCATCCTCTGCATGCCAGTGCAGAACAGGCACTTCAATTCCTGCTTCTCTTTGTTCGTGGCTTGCATTTTCTGTTGTCATTCAAACCTGAATGATCTTCCAATAAACTGCTGCTTACAATTACTGCTTTCAGAATAACTATATTTAATGCTTTCCTGATACACTGTTAGAGAGATATATATATTATTATTTTCAAATCAATGCTTAAATGAATAATTTGTATGCACCAGTGAGCTTCACTTGAAATCTAGCAACATGTCTAAAAATAACTGTTATGCCAATGGGTAAATTCTGGCAAGTCACTGAATCAAAAGGAGTGTGACAGAGGCGACTGGAAGATGGAAATAATTAAGCTGGGTTTTTTCCCTTTTGTTTTCATCATGACAAAAACATTTTGCCTAACAGATGAAAATTTGCAATGTTCTGTAGGAGACACCTTTTGTTTTACTCCATAATGAGCTGATTCCAGCACCCAAGCCAACACACCACAAGAATAAATGCATAACTTGCATGCATTTTTGGTTCACTTCTAGCTCTTTTTTTTTTTAATACGGTTTTCAGAGATCCCGAAATGTATGAGAGTGCCTTGAAGTTCCCCAAGGAAATCTGCACAACAGATGGTAAGATACTGTAGTTTCAGAGGTTTGATTAGAAGAGTCGGTGATATCTGGTGGGTTGAGTGCAGGCTTGAGAGCCAGGAGCTTTCAAATGTTAATCCCCACTTCACCACTCGCTGACTGCCTCGCCTGTGGCAAGTCACACGGCATCCAGAGTCTGCACTACTGCAAAACGCAGACACGGGCGATTCTCACGGGACTGCTGAGAAGGATTAGTTTAAGGTTTTGATTTGCTTAGAAGATCTTAAATGCTATCCAAGCGCTAGGAACTGCCTTATCCTACTCCATAATTGAGACCCTATTGTTACACAAAATCAAAATCTGCATTGTTATACAATGCAATACAGTATTTCTGAAAAAGTATGGTTCTAATACCTTCACTCTAAGATCAGCCAGAAGACAACTGGTAATTGACTTGAAAAAAACATACGGAGAAAACTTCTGTGTGAAATTTTTCGTGTGGCACATCTACAAATGTGCCGTTTTAAGGATTATATTTATAAACAGAATTCTGAACAACACAGTAAATATCAAAAAATATTGCAAAACTTAAAACAAAGATATCACTGGAAAGAAGTATATCTTCACAGGAGAGGACTTTGTTCTATTAAGAGCTCATAAAATGCCTTAAAAACACGTCCCCAGTCCTGATGACAACCTGAAATACTTACAGTATTTGCTTTTGCAATATATTCTCTCATACTTTTTCCCCTTCTGAGTTTTGAAGTGTAATCCAGATTTAATTATTTTTAAGCCAAAAGCTAAATAGCTTAATGAAAACGAGAAAAAGTGATACCTTGATATAACTTTAATGAAGGGTGTACCTAAAAAGCCTTTATACAACTGGTCCACCACCTTTCTGGTCCACCACCAGATGTGAAAGCCTCTTAAATCAGCACCGCTGAGGATTCTTTCAGTGTCATGCCAACAACTAAATTACTTCTGGAGAAGACCACAGCTAGCAATCCTCTGCACAGGCCCAATTCTGCCCACTGTAAGAAGTTCCTAAGCTTTTTTCTTCATATAGCTTAGAATCTGTAGAACAACTATCAGTTACAGATAATTTACCACCACATTGTCATTTTTGTATTCGATCTCCAGAACCCATTTTACATGTTTAGGAGGTCTTTCCTACTGCCCAGTGCCAGCAGCACAACAGAGAGAAGCACACGTAACACCAAAGGCTTGGATCTTCACTTACCAGACTCCTCAGTTTGTTCTTACTGGTTTTGTGCTAATCTGAAGCGCTTGATACACATCCCCTACATTCACTTTGCAGAATTAATCTGCATCAGCCACAGGAAAAACATGAGAGAACAAGCAGAACATGAAGCCTGGCA
>NW_010165840.1:61288-63920 GCF_000695765.1 Mesitornis unicolor | reverse complement strand
CTGAACCACAGCTCTCTTGCTGGACTGGTCAATGTGTCAACTCAGTAATAAGCACTAAACATTGAAGAAAGTAGCAAAGTAAGTTGCATAGTAAAGTCCTACAGCTTGAAGTCATTAAATACAGCTAATCAAACCCTAGAAGCTGTGTTTACGAAAAACCTTCCGAAAAGTTCATACACACACCACAACGCTTTAACCTTTGTTACTGCAATGAAAGGAGGGGAGGCAAGGGGTCAGGGACACACAGAAAAAAACCCCACCCTACAAAAAGTAGTTCAGACTTTTCACAGGATGAAAGGTTCCTCCCACATCCAGTCAGTAGTAGTTTGCTGCAGGTCGGTTCTGTTCCTTGGCTCACGATCTGCTCTGTCATTGCTGACACAAGCCTACGCATTCCTCCAATGCACCACGGCAGCAAAGCCAGAGAGAAATCATTCTGGCCATCCACAGTGCTCATCTGTCCATGCTATCTAGCCCTAGTGGCACAAAGGATATAAGGCATATGAAATACACCTTATATAAGGCAATGCAGATTCAGATTTATGTTAACAAAGAGTATTCCTTTACTCTTGCTTTAATAAAAATGAAACTAAAGTGTTTGATGCAGAAAATATTCAGTGTATTCTTGCAGGAAAAAGAAAACAGATGAAAAGGCACTAATCAGCTCAGGGAGAGCAATCTTTTCATTTACACATCCAGAGACGCATGGAATTCAAAGGACAAGAGTTCCAGGTTTAGAGTGGAATTTGATACTTCACATTTCAAGAGTGCATAAACATCAAATCAGCCAAAACTGAGTGGCTGTGGTTGTGGTCCTTAAGCAACACGAGTGTTCATGCAGTGCTGTACCCAAACCAACAAATGAGGTTATGAAAGATATTTAAGCAATTGTCAGAGTTGTCGAAAACATGAGTAAGAGACACAAAAACCCTCCCATACCCCCACAGGCCCATGAACATTTTTGTATCTGTTGAGCCCTGACATCAGTGTGAGTCATTACTAGGAACTTAGAGATTAGCAGGGTTTAGATGTACTGTAGACACCTACTGAAAGAGCTTCATGCAACACGTCGTGAACGTGCCTTCCTGTACCTGCCGTGAGAAACCCAGACATACCATGTTCCACGCAAAATTTGCTTGCTGTTCCTTTAGTCGTTTATGTTGTTTCAAAATCTCTTTACTTTGGGGATGAAAAAAACTGAAGCAACCTGAAAAATCAACTCCCAGTGCTGTATTTGTTGGACATATGAAAAAGTGCAGCCTTCCCCTGAACCAAGAACTGAATTTAGATGCTGCTTTGACCTTATATCTCTCATGTACAATTGAATGTATACTATGCTATTATTTCCAAGTACCTTATCATTTGTTCTGGGCTGTATCTGTGTCCACAGAGATGAGTTGCATTTTGATTTTTAAATTTTGCAGCAAAAGGTCAACCTGCATCACCAAGAGACAGAATTACAAGACTGATACCGTATGAGATCCGGTTTGTTTAGAAAGTAAATAAATAGCTATACAAGAACTGCCTTTTCATGTCATTTTCGTAAAGCAATAGCATGAAAAGCATGTTGGTTTTCCCATAATGAAATCATTTCGCTTATGCACTTTCTCATATAATGAGAATAATATCTCATACTTTTTATTCCATCTTTCAGATTAATTCACAGAAATCAAGGGCGCCTCTCTCATCGATTGTGTGCAGTCATGTGGTAAAAGTTTGTTTCACATTGGCCTGCTGCTTAGTTAGGATCTACATCACCTTCAATCAAAAACAGCAACATTGCATTTGCTCGTAATCCTAAGAAATAAAGAATTCAAATAACTACAATTACTTAAATAAAGTTCCTCCAGTGGAGGAAAATTCCTTCCCTCATGAGTTTCAGGATCCCAGTAGCTATTTCAGATATTCTCAGCTGTAATGTCACTGAGGCTGTTTCACTAATTTCACAGAAGGAAATTGTAGGCTTAAACGGAGACTGACATTTTCATAACAGAACTCAGGTTGAAAAATTACAAGCATTTTGGATAAATCTGGCCACCCTTTTACACTGCAGAAACACAGAAGCATCACCTTTCATCAAGGCAATGCCCACTGCAAGGGATTCAGTTATTTCTACAGCACTGCACAGCTACATTGCAGTTTTGGTCACCCAGGACAGTTAATCTATAGCAGTAACTTGCAATTCCCCCACCTTTTATAACAGCCTAGCCTATTCATGTTTTCTTCAATTATGTGAGTGCAGAAATGAATGAGGATATGAATTAATTCTATTCATACACATACTGAATACCAAACAATTAAGTTTTAATGATAGGCATTTTGTCTTTCCAACTGATGGCAGTAAAAGGCTTACAACCAGATATCCTCAGGTATGTGGTTATCTTTAAGAATGCCATTCATTTCTCTTATTGATAGCCATTCATATGTTTAAAAATCACTACAGATTAAAATGTTTCTGCCAAGAAGTTTTCTGTTAGAAAGTCAATAAAGACCAGAAATCATGTGTAGTCACAAGTGCAAGGATTTACACCAGCCAATACTCAGAGAGGAGAGCTCAGTGCTCTTCATTCTCAGAGCTGCTCTCGATTCACTCAAGAGAGTCTTGGGGCATTAGTTCAGTATGTCTGTTTTA
>NW_010165840.1:30489-61257 GCF_000695765.1 Mesitornis unicolor | reverse complement strand
GCTGAACCACTGCGTGATCCGACAAAAAGATGAAGTTTATGGAGTTCCATGAGCACTCACTGGACTAAGTTTTTCTCAGGACTCAGTAATTACCAAGAATTATTAAAATCTTGGGTATCTGTGGTAAATTACTATGGGCTCACCTTTTTCCACAGATATTACCTTTACTAACAAAGTGGTAAAATCCCTCTCTCCCATTTACCCAGCTCTTACTCTTCTCTGGCTCAATGCCCTGACTGCAAGGCTTGGAGAAGTTTGCTGCAATTGCTGAGGAGTGGATTATTTTTAACAGTTCCGTCCCTTTCATTTCCAAGGATACATTGCTTCCTGTTACTTGACAGACATTTCCAAGTATAATTTATGAGAGCAATTGGGGGTAAAAAGGAGTGTTGCTTTTCTAGCCAAAATAATAACAGTAGTCTTGGACACTTCTAGACAGCCGGATGTAATGGGAGGCTGGAGCATGCACTGGAAATGGAGGGATCGGTACTTCTCTGATACAAATTCTTCAGCTGCATCTTAGACAAGCCTGAACACATCATATAAAAGCTAATGCAGATGATCTCAAGGCCACGAAGATCCACGAGAGTCCTATAAACTTAGGTTGAATTGATGAGTTAGATCTGCAGCCTTTTCTGTCTTCCCATTTGAAAACTGGATGCAACGTTAGACACTAAGCACCGTGCATTGGTAACCTACAGGACCCGCAGCAATACTTTCCTTGGGTTCCAATTACAAGGAATTAGTTCTGGGGCAATTTACTGCATTTCCTTATACTGCAAAAACCAACAGAAGTTTTCACAAAGCGTAGGCGTTACTTTGCTAATGCACTCTATGGCTGCCTCAACGTCATGTCCCCTTGCTTGGATCATTTTCCCAGCTGCAACCACTGTTCCTTCTGCAAGAAACACCCTTAAAGAAGTAACTCAATGTGACTGAAATGTGTGTGTCCCATAGCTCTTTGAGCTCATTTGCTGCCCAGCTCCACACGTATCTTTTCATACCCTTTGAAGATTTTTTTTAACCTGGACTCTAAAACATCAAATTTTGGTATAATAACCTCCACTATGAGAACATGACATGGCACCTAGGTTTTGAACCCAGAGTGCGCAGCATTGATACCAGCAGAATTTAATCAGCTTCACTGCCAAATGCAGGTTTCAGAAATAAAACTGATTGAGCCTCTAAGGGCTTGACTTAAAAGCGAAGTATGAAGGCCTTTTTATTTCAGTATGGCCGCAGGACCATGGGCAGTAATTGCAGCAACACAATATCAATATCAAAGGTTTCCAGGCTCTCTTACAAACTGAATTAATGGTCACCGAGAAGGGTGTCAAGTTAAATTTAACTGTGAAAGATACATTGCAGAGAAACTCATGAAAGTAGCTGGATATACTGCACAAAGAGACATTTCTAATTATTCTACACGTACACAGAAAAAGTATGGTAAAGAATTTTCTGATTTTTGTCTAGATGTTCTGCATTATTATTGAAAAAACACAGAGATACAGTCCCTCTTATTTCCTACCCCTTAGTTTCTCCTTTCTTTTAAAGAGTAAATTTTTCACATCTATTACATCTATAAAACTAAGCTCTATAAATGTTTGTTGTTTTGGGTTTTTGAAGACTACCTTTTTTCCATCTGGCCCCATCTGTTAGTGGCTGCTGATATTCGGCTCACTGATAACTCACTCACTGCAGCTGGTGTCTTTTCCTGCTCTTCTGGTGATAAGGTGGGAGATTAATTCTAGCAAAAACAAGGCAAGAAAGATGGCAGCTTCAGAAAGCCAGCACCAGTGGAACTGCAGTGATATAATTACACTGATGCACTTTCCCCTCTCCCTAACACAGGCAGGATTTAGATCTTTAAATACCGACCTTTGACTAAAAGCTAGGAAGAAGCTATGTTTAATGTAAACTCATCAGCTGTGAGTCTGCTCAGAGGAGAGAGGACACCACCTATGCAAAGTCCCAGTTGAGACCTCTACTTGGAGCACACAACTCCTCCATATTGACGTGTGCTTGTTAATGTACAGACACCTTATTGTAACCCACCGAGTCTCAAAACTCTACTTCAAAATAAAATCTACATTCTGAAAAAGCATTGAATGCATCTCATCCAAAAAAACCCCCAACCCAAACCCAGAAGACTTCTACAAGAAGACTCCACAGGCTCAGAGATGACTGACCCTTATCTTCACAAGTATTTTGGCATCTCAAAGGTAAGAGCTAAGAACCTGCTTTCCTCTGACAAGCCCTAACACCCAGTTAGCCTGAAGACCCAAGTCCTGCTGGTGGCCAGACACACCTCCTTATTCAGCCTTCCCCATGTTTTGAAAATCCTACTTGTCACCTACATGCCTAGTCACCGAATATTTTTTTAAATTTGACCTAGTAAGGCTAAGTCAGAAGACAAAAAACAGTGTGGAAGTAGCTTCCAGTATTAGCTATTAACATTTGTGTGGAAAGAAAGTTACATTTCCAGCATTTCTTAAATTATCTTCTCAAACTTTTACCCTTTTGTTGAGCATTTTCAAGTTGAGATCGGCGCTTACAGGCACTTCCCTAGTGTCATTGTCATTGAACTGGCCAGCAATTGCCAATCACCCCTTCATATGCGCTGGTCACGCGTTCTGCAGAGCTGTGGCATTTTGACTTAACCTCATTTCACTTCCGACAATCTTTACAAAGGAATTATTTTCAGTTGCTACAACATATGATGGGTTTGAACTTAGGTCAGGGAGATTGAATTAAAGCAGAGGGCATCCTTGTGCTGAAATCATACCAACTTTTCCAAATAAAATGACTTATCCACACACACCAAAGGACTGAATAATGTAAGACATGTCCTTTTGTGATAGGGATTTTCTTCTCATGAGAACAGGTTATGCTTTACTGCCAAAAATATCTAAAGGTCACGGGCGTCACAACCTACAGCAATTCATTTCAATCTATGAAAAATGCTTTACAGTCTCCCTCCACAAAACCTATTTGGCAGCTTAAATTCATCTGCTATTTTTCCAGCTCATCTGCTCACTTCATAGACTATATGTGTTTTGTGCTGCATCTCTTGATGTCGCATCACACAACCCCAGGTTCATTTGTATACTGTTAGGTGATGAATACAAAGGTCAAATGGCTACAATGATGTGTTTTCTGAAGGTTTGCATTTAACACGCTGCTCCACTGGTACCATGTAGGCACAGGGATACATCATTAGCACTTGAGTAATGCTGTTTCTCTGGAAAGGGAAATGACTGTCATAAAAAGAAACATCAAAACAAACTGCATACTATCAGATAAATTAAGCATTATAAGGTTAGATCAGTTCAGTCTCAGTAGGAATGGAGGATGTCATTGTCCATATTGGTGAAAGCAACAGTGACTGAACCCACAAGGAGACACAGTCATCAGCACGCCTCTGACACCAAACGTAACGCACAGTGCAAACCTCATTTAAGAGGGTGCAAGGCAGCACCACTGCACTCCAGAGAGGTTCACTCCTTTCAGCTGATGATCATACTTGAAAGAGTCAAACGCTGCTAAGGGCTGCTGCATCTGAGCTTGCTTCCTCTGCCTCTCTGACCTGCAGAGTACCATCTTGGTACACGACCACACCAACAGAGCCACGGGACCTCTCCTCCGGGGTGACTGCGTATGGACGCTTTACGACCCAAGCACAGCCAGTGCTGGCTTCCTCTACTGCCTGTCCTTGACCAAAAAGTACAAGACACAGCAGTCCCATGCAGAGTCCCACTCGACCCTGGGGAACTGGTATCACTCACCGCCTCTGTGAGGACACCTGGCTCTGCTTTTCCCTGCCACCAACATAGAGGCCACAGAAACACTTGATCCTACAGTACTTTAAACATGCCATTTTTTCCCCATTACATCTTTTTATCTTGTAAGAGCAAGCCATAGGTGTTTAATACAGAGATGCCACCCTAAAGTTCAGCCAAAGTCACAGAAATAATCCAAGCTTTTTGTTAAAAACAAACAAACCCCTCACCCCACCCACAAGTTCCACACTTTTACAACAGGCTATAGAGAAAACAAGATACTGGCTTCAATAGCTTCACTTTCTGAACAACTACTGCAAGGTGCAGGGCAAGGTCTAAACAAACAAAAAACCGTTATTGGATTTCTTCTTTAAAGCCACTGTGTGGATTGGTTCTTTAAAACTAACACAAATCCCTGGAGCGGCAGAAAAAACAATGCTGGAATCTCAAGTGGAGCAGAGGGAGTGACTTTAAAAGGTAATAATGTGCCTTATTGGAATAAGCTGTTTGGTGCTACACCAGAATGACTCATTCCTTAGAACTGCTGCACGCGAAGTGGTGCAGATTTCAGCTTCCTATCCCAAACAAACTGGGGCCTCTGGGAATGAATATTTTGCCTTTAATTCCCAGCCTGCAAGGAAGAACGTCATTCTTAAAGTGATGGTGAAAAAAAACAACTCCACATGCACTGCATTACTCAGATTTGTTCTCTTCGTACATTCAAAGTTGAACAAACATTTCTGTTCCACTCCTGTTATCTCAAAGTCACAGGAGTGAAATGTGGATTCTTCTCTGGCTCCTCCATCAGCAATAGACCCGCAGTTGTTTATTGCACTCACCTAACAATGAGAAGCTTTACTATTCCAAATAACACATGAACAAGAGCACCGTCTACCTGCCTGACAGTCTATTTTCCAAAATGAATATACATTTATTTTTACCTCAGTTTTCTAATAAGACAACTACACAATGCAAAAATAGAAATATGAATTAAGATAGTTTCCACAAATTGCAAATAAGCATTCCAAATCGTAAATATTACACTTAAACTATGTAAGTATTTTAAAGGATTGTTCCACTTCAACTTGCAGAAACTACTAACTCACATTTTCTCTTTAGTCTCCTTTCTTGTGAATACCAGAAATACTGTCTTACAAAGAGCAGTACGAGCTCATAATCTGTAGAAGGCACAGTTTCTTTTTAGTGTAAAAATAAATATGACAAATGAGTCTATTTTTTAAAAAATATGTCACTAAAGGATCTATCACTTTGCCTCATTTCCCCCCCCCACAACTAGCACAGATTTCTCTTTCTCAAGGTGCATCCAGCATCTCCTGTAATTAAAGTCTGGGGACTGGGCCGTGTTTTGAGCTTTTTTCTGAAACTCTAAAGCAGTTTCTTGTAGCAGGTAACATGAGCCTTGGGTGCAGACAAGAATTAATAAAACCTCAAATAAGGCATTTTAATGGAAATCAAATTAGATCAGTCTCACCTTAGGCGGGATTTCTCAACATTACACACAGAATGCCCACTGGCTGTGTTGTCAATCTACCCAGTAAGTTTTCTTCCTCTCTCCACAAGGAAAGGTCTTTCTCAATCACCTGGCCAAGCAGGAGAGCTCTTCCTGCACAGGCAAGAATCTGTGGACAAGCTTTCAGACTCCTCTCATTGACAGCTGAAACACTGACAAGTGTTTTACCTGTCATTATATAAAACTGTTAACACATGTTTCCATGCTACGTATAAATGCAGATCTACAAATACAGACTAAATTAACATAGTCTATAATAAGCCTCACTAATCCACCAGCTAAGAACAGACTGACATTTAAAACTATCAAGAAAAGTCAATGCCTGAAAAGAATTTATCTGCAGAAGCCCAAACCTTTTCAGTTGCTCAGGATCATAATAAAAGGCTATAAAAAGGAAACAAAGACTTGGGAAACCTTGACTCAACTGAAGTCAATAATAGAACTACACAATCTCAGAGGAACCAGGTTTTCATTCCTGGTGCTTAGGGCTGTGCCCTGAGCCAGTGCACACAAGAAGTTCACAGTCCTCTGCTCTCTCTCCCTCCCTTCTCATTGCTTATTTTCCCGTTTCATCGTAGTATAAGCCACATGCCTTCACTTAGATATATAACTGGTCTTACTGACTTCCAGGGAATGGTCACTTGTTTAACTACAGCTACATACAGATTTTGCTTGCATGAGGACTGCTGTCCCTTCAAGGCACCTTACCGTACACTCATACCATGTCCCACTGAGACCACGCAGAATCCCACGGAGCCAATAACAAACTGCACGCATAAGAAATACCTATATAGTTTCCCTTCCCTGAAAAGATCTTCAGTGCGTGGGTTGCCTTTGAATTGTGTGTGCGTAATACCCTGACCCAGGCCTCTACATGATGCTACAATATAAATTATTTAAAAATCCAGGCTGAGATGATTAGGCTGCATCTTCGGGATGGGACTTACAATGCTGCTACTCCCAGCAGCCTGAGCTAACTTGTGTGATCCAAGAACACCCCTGACTTTCCATACTTCTTTCATATCTGGGGTTTCTCTCCCCTTCTGATACCCTGCCCCTCCGTCCTCTACCACTTACACCAGATTTATTCCTGAAAAGCAGTTCTCTTCATACACAGATCATACATTAGAACTGACTTAGAGGTTTGATTTCCCAGTTAACCCCACAGTACTGAAAGTTTTTGCTATTGTTTTCTGAAGTACTCAGTTGAGTTCCTTGGTACTCCTATGCTGCATATAGCCTTAGATTAATGTCTTTTCTACTTCTTCACTGATGAAGGAGTTGTCAAATAAACGTGCCCTTTAGCTAGCTGTCAGGGAAAAATAAAGCCTCCTGTGGCATTCAGGAAAAATAGCACAGAGCAGAAAGCAGGATTTTGTATCCCAAAGTGGATAAATCTATATTAGCTGAAAGCTGACTTCCATTTGAAACAAAAAAAGCAGTTCCCCACTGAAAACCTCAAATCTTTTGCAAACACATTGTTATTCACAGAAGGTCCCAATACCCAGCAGTACAAACCTTAACTTTTCTGCTCCCTCCAGATGCTTTACCGTTCCTGTACCCTCCGCACAGACACAGCACGGCCTTCAGCAAAAAGCAGGAGGTATCTTCATACTAAGCAGGTCTACTGAAGCCAACACAAGAAGCAGTAAGTTCCCTGCTCCCTTCACCACTGAGAACAAAGCAGAAATGGCAGAGTGGGCAGAGGTAGCTCCTCAGCAGCTGACCCAGGCCGGTTCGTCAGCAAGTACAACAAACCACAGATGCACGCTGGCTCCAGAATGCCCAGGGTGCACAAGCCCCTGTGAAGACACACTCAGAACTGAGTTGTTCTACATTTATATTTCACACCAAAGAGAAGCAACATAACTTGTCTTGTGCCACACAATGAAGTTTAGGAGGAGCCACAATGCCAAGTTTACAGAGGAGCTGCCTAGCGAAGACTGATGAACTTCGGGAAAGGGAGTTAGCACAGGGGAGCACTGCCCCATGGACACCCTGTTTCTTGATACTTTAGGCCAGGGCTCCAACCACTGCAGAGCCATTTCTTTGAAAGTTTCCGTATCCCATATCCATGTATTGCTAAAATCTTCTCCCTCCTCTACCTCTGAAGATGAGAAGAGCAGGAAAGTCAGAGACTTTGCTCCTCCAAATGCAGCCTGACCCAGCCACGCTAGAGATCCCTAAGGCTGCAGAAACAGACTGTTCCCTGAGCAAAGCAGGAGTGCACCAGGAAAGAAAGAATGAGTTACGGACCGTCCGTGGGCTGCCCTCAGGAAGCAGAGTTCGACATTTCAGACTGGTTCTCATAATAACTTCATAATTAGCTGAATATTTTTTTACAGCGAAGTCAATTTGAAACAATTTTGCTGTTATCCAGCTTGGACCAACTAGCCCTAATTAAAAAGCAATCCAGGTAACTGCAAATGAGGGAGCAACATTTTTTTGTGGTGTATATTCCCCAGTGAACGTAAAAATTAGCAGATGTTTTCACAATACTAGTTATTTCTCTATCTATAGCACTACTTCATTGCTGGAGGACATTCAGAATCAGTCAGTGCTTTTACCAGATGTCTGCAAAGTAGTAGCTATTCCTTGATCCACTTGACTTCTTTAATGCCTCGAGGTACATGCAGCATACATTTGGTAAGAGGCATTTGTATTGGGTCTGTGATTTTATGCTGATCATCATGCTGCTTGTTGTCATAATTAATAGGGTACTCTGTAAGAGACGTGATTCTGGGTAACAGGACCAAGCAACTGGAAAAGATTCTCCCTAGAATAGGTTTTCAGATTTATACAGAGATATCGGTTAGGCTGTATGTATTTGCAAACCTATTTCTTTAGGCAAAGATTAGAAAAGCAAGGAGAATAACAAAGTCAATTTTAACTGTGAATATGCACTTTAAAAGCACATTAAATTGTATCCTTGTCTGCAGCTCATGCATTTCTCCAGTGACCTAGAACAAGCTCAGCAATACTGAAATCTGGATGAATTATTTTAGAACTTGAAGGAAGATTTTAACTGCTGGCAGATTTCAGTGATGTTCTCATTTGCACTTGCATCACACATGAACAGGAGGGAGGGAGATGGACAGGACTATACCTTTAACTTTGTGTCTTGAGCCCTGAGCAAAAATATATTCTAAACAGATTGCACAGAGGTGATACTGAAGGCTTCTCCCATGAACTCTGCACATTTCAAATGCAAAAAAATCTCGAGAGCCTCAGTTAAATGCATTGCTATGATTAAACAACATGAGGAAAAATTTGCAATAGATTGAAATCTCCCAGGTTAACTAAACAATTGAGATAGAGACCAGTCAAAGTGTTTTTCACTTGAATTAGTGAAACAATGCAGCTTTTGAACAGCACTGGAAAAGTCTTGCCACTTTGCTCTTTTCCAGACTCAGAAATTGAACACAACATCTGACGGCAGCTGGGAAGCTCTGCCAGAGCCAACATCCAGCCTTGAGGTCAGGCAGTGTGCCCAAACCAGCAGCCCTTGGGTACCGCGCACAAAGGAGCTGGGGCACAGGCAGCAAAGCACTTTGAGTTCAAAGGTTATGGGGCAGGAATGGGTTCATCAAAAGCTTCATTTCACTGAATGCCCTGGAAGTCGCTTGTTTCTTACCTCCCTTAGAGAAAGGAGAGGGTAAAACATTATCACGAAACCCAGAGGAAAGAACTAAAATAGCTGCTTATGTGTATAACTCATACATCAGCCTTTATTTTTATTTTCCAGACTGCTGAGGAGGCTGGGGACAAAGGTGAGTATATTGAGAGGCCGTCGCTTTGTTCAGCTGCATGTTTGAATTGATGGGACAGCCCTCAAAATGACAGATGGATGCCTGTAGCTGTTTGATACATTCACTGAATGAATAATAAATAAAATGGCAATGCAGTGGCATTTAAAGGGCCTCAGACTCTACCACCTCCCAGAGAAACAGGCTACTCAACTTCAGACATTTCACAACACAAAGCTTTAAAATTCTCAAGGCCTTGTTTTAGTGCTAGGACTGGGCAGAAACTGATGAAGCAGAATTTCAGTTTCTGCTGTTGAGAAACAGTCCTTTTTTTGCAGAGGTATCCTCACCAGAGCTTTCACCTGCTTTCTAAGCCTACCAGAAAAGGATACCACTCTGGCTGTAATTAACCCAGAATACGTGTAAATGTCTTAGACTTGTGTGATAATGTTAAGCAGAAAAGACAAGCAACAGCAGCTTCACCAAAAGCCTATTCCACTGCAACCAGTGGAAGAATTTAAACTAGATCCTTAATACATACATGTATTATCAGAGCTGCTTTTCTTCCACGTGGTGTAGAAGGATGGAGCAATGACCATAAATACAGGCATTAAATGGGCTCCTTTCTATTACTAGAGGGACAAAATTATATCAGCAAGTTGGGTCTATTTAATATACATCATACTGCCTGTAATAGAGCCTGGTAAATCCTAGCCAAATATAAACTCATTGTTCTCCTCAACTTGCCATCCCCTTAACATCAGAGCAAATATCCTCCCAAAGAAGCTGCAGCTGCTACTCCTGAGGTGGTTCATAAAAACTCATAGCAGCCTCCAGTTGTAAACACAAATATGCCACTTAGCTTTGCTACAGATTTACTCCGCTCCCCTACCCAAGACATTTGCTGTGATGACAAATGCCACTGTCTGATAGCAAAGTCATGGCACCTAACAAAACACAGATGTGACTTGCCAATCTCATTAAAGATACCTAAAACAACAAACCATATTGCTGCTTGATTTCTTTTGAAGATACTTAAATGAAATTTTGTAAATGAGATCTTACTTACTCTACTTTACTTTCATCACTAAATTGCTGCTAGCTAGGCTGCAGGTAATAGCTGTGAGACAATATTTGTGCTCTTCCAGTTAAATGCAGATATTTTTATAAGAATTAAGTGTTACCTGTCAAACCAGGCTAATTTAGAGGCGCAACATCATCGCTTGCCTTTGCAGAAGTTGGACACTGTCTGGTCCCTACTTCTTCATTCCATGACAGAAAACAGGACATGCCAGCTGCTCCTCTGATTTGGATTATTCTCCCTTCCCTATGTTTTGCACATCAGGAGAAAGCTACTCTGAAGTATGTCCTGCTGCTCTCTCCAGGGAAGGCCTGCCCTGAGCACTGCCGCAGAGGGCAGTAGGACTCACAGGTAACAATTCTTTGCACAGCCAGCAGATATCTGTGCTTCAGGGATGTGGCCAGGTTCATGGAGGAATCACAGGACATGTATCAAAGGAAACTGGCAGCCCTAAGCGGTGATTTACAAAAGCTATGCCTGATCTTATTCTCAGTAAAGTAAATTAAACAATTATTTTTGCTTTCCAAGGGAAGAGTGGGTACAGCAGTCTACTCTGACTACAGTCACAGTGATGGTATATTTGCAATACAGGGAAATATGTCATGTTTCCTTTGCAAAAGCTGCTCCCAACAGGCATTTCCATCACCACCAAACAAAAATGTACTGGATATAGTATCTTTTCAAGACTTCAAAGATCTCCTTATTTTCTGCCAGAAATACCTCACTTGCTCATGTACAAAGTAAAAGGCTATTGAGGTCGCAGAGCATTGTACCTCTGAGAGGCTTCCTCCCAGACACAAAGCAAAAACAAGTCCCTCCAGTTCATGGCCCCTGGACAAAAAGCCAGACGCAGACCCATGGGCAGATATTGCTCAGTGCACACAACCACAAACCTCATCCTACCCTGCCTGCACCACTTTTCCTACCAAAATCTTAGAGACATACAGGCCTTAACATGCATGGTAACATATATGTCTGCAGCACGCTGACCCCAGGAAACTTCCATCCTGGAGGCCAACAGCTCTATTACATGTAAGGTCAAGTATTACAAACCTTAATTGAAAGAGCCATCCTCTTAGAGACTTCCATGTATAACTCCACATGACTCAATTTTTCTACAGGAAGAGGGGGTTTTGCCCATGGATTTCTCTCTTTAGGAGATACCACATACAAATCACTTTGCTTTTCGCATAAGTGTATCTGCAAATTCATTTATTTTTTCCTGAGGAAGTCATCTTCTCTGCTACAGAGAATCCCGAAAGGTCAGACTAGCAGTATTAACAGGGAAAGCAGCTAGCTGGAAATGACTGAACATCATAGGAAAACCAGGAGCACAGAAGAGCCCTCTCTGCTTGTCCTTAGCCTTCCAGAAACGGTAATCCTAGCAGCTTGGTCCAGCTCCTCCCAAAACCCTTCCATCGGTCTCCTCTCTAAAAAACAAATAAAACTGCTTGTCTTGGCAATATTCAGCAAAATCTTTCCTAGACATTGCATCTTGAAGGAGATGAAACTATACAACTGTTTAGACAACAGAGAGAGTCCTGGCAGTGACTGAAGGCCTTATTGGGCCCTCTGCCATGAGTTACTGTGGTCTCAAATGGGATCAAGGATTTCTGCCATAGCTTCTAGCATCAGAAACCTGAGGCAAAGGCCATTAAAAATGAAGACGGAAATCAACGTCTCCACTAGAAATTCTTAGGAAAGACCCAGCACTGAAGGAGTGCCTTTCTGGCTTCTCTCCTGGAAAAATTTCCCCATGCTTCACCTTTAAGTCCAGCCAATTCTTTATTTTACAGAAATAAAAATAGCTCTTTAACTAACAAGTCATCTTTTTTAAAAAAAATCCAGAGTAACAGTTCAAATGAAGGTGACAAGTGTGTAGAAATCCCAGAGAAGACTCAGATGTGGATCCTGATCCCAGTCCTGGTGACCAGCAGCCCAGGGCAGGCCAGGCCAGAGGTCTCTGCACAGCACGGTCCTTGCAGCAGGCAGCGCCCAACAAGCCCCAGTGCAGTGGGACAGAGCCAGCAGCTGTCCCAGCCCTGACACAGCTTCTGAGTCACAGCCAAGACGTGTCTGGTCATGGCACAGAGATCTCTGTGCCAGCCATACTCATAGAGCCCCATTGGGCTCTGCCAACCCCTTCCAATTCACATTCAGAGGCGATATAAATAATCATACTTGCATATAGACATACGTAAAACCAGACTGTGCATAAGATGCATATTTTGCACACTAACTCAATAACTGTGTTACAAGTTTTCTATGGTTTACTTCCCTTAATACAAAATTTGACCCTAAAGAGTAACCAAAAATGCGCAGCAGTATCTTGGGAAACATTGCAAAAAATTGTACTGATGTTTTTTTTTAAAGCCACTATATATGACACCAAAAAACCTGCTTTGGTAGAGTGTGCACTGCTTGTTTCACTGCTAAATTAATAATCATCTCCTTCAGGGATACAATGTCAAAAAATCATATTGGCTTTTCACTATTAGGGGGATATAATGCAGAACATTAACAGCCAAATAAGCACTTGGACCTACCTGTATGAGCCCTACCGCCAGGGTCAAGTGCAGCACATCCCTATAGCTGGGAATATGGATTGGTGACAAGCAGTCTCAGCGGAGGGCCCTTTAAATCAAGTCACTTTGCACCATGGTCTGAGACACATCCCAAGGCTGGTTCACCTTCAGGGCACAGCACAAAGCTCACCCATCTGCTCAGGCTTCTGCTAAGGGAAGGTGAAGGGATATTTTTTTATATATATATATCTCTCCATTTACAACAAATTGTCAGTTTGGCTGTACTGGAGTTACTCTTAAAGGCACTGTACCAAGTACAGTATTTTTGTATTTAACAGAGCTGTTTCCAAATTTTTTTAAAAAAGACAATCACCTCGAATATGAACCCTGGAGTCTGGCAAATTTAAGCCTACTGAAAACAGACTCAATTTTCTGCCTTGAAATGAATAAGTACACTTACATTTCTCATTCCTATTGATTTAAGTGATGTGCTTATTTCTATGGATCTAAATGACTAAAAGGTTTTGCAAATCAGGTCCTTTCAAGTTATATAGCTGAAGATTTTAGATTCAACTATCAGATAGCAGAAGCAGATTTTTTTACATGAAATCACAGAAATTACCTGAAGGATAACAGTTTTAATTTAAATATTCAAAAAACTTTCTATGTGATGATTTAAATGTTTAAACACTGTACAATGTTATTTTTTTAATTCAGAAAGAAGAGGAGACATCCGGCATTTCAAGTGGCCCCAGGACTCCAATAGATTGTACTGAATGGCTGCTGCTATAGCCACGTTTTCCACGGAAAAGTAATGTTTGTGACATTTAACCTCCAAATATTTAGCCTTTATCCCTTGGAATGCACAGTCATCTTAACTTACTGTATTATCCATGCCAGAATGTTTTCTTACTATACAAGTTTCTTAGCACTGTTGCTAAAAGTCACCAAATACGCTTCTCAGATATCATGGTTTTTTCTAGCACTTGTGCCACACAGCCAGGATTCTCAGTGATTTCACATTATGGCCCATTGCCCAAACAGTCCATCGGCCACAGAAGAAATCAGTCAGAACTTCTACCTCAGTGTGCCAAAGCCTTCAGGAAAGGATTTCAGTCTTTCAGTAACAAAGTAAATGTGCATTCAGGATTGCTGGGTTTAACTCTTGGCTATAGTCAAAGCTTTGCAGGTCATAGTGACCAAAACACTGAAAATACTGCATTTCACCTTCCTTAAAACAGGAGCAATATCTCTCTGCATTACAGCCTTTCTATAATAAGCTTATTAGCTTTCTAACTTACTTTAATTAGAATTGTCAGGAATTTAGACTCAACGTACCAAAATTCAACACTGAAGATATTAAAATTCCTATTCAAACTGAGAAGCTGAAAATTTATTGTGAAACACAAATGTTTTGATAATACAAAAAATACCTAATAGTTGGGGGGGGGGTGTTTAACAAGCATAGCAATAGAATGTAGAAAAAGAAATGTTTATAAGTTTTACATCAGAATTGTTTACTGAAATTGGCATAGCTCTGCCAAATGCATGATCAAGTGGAGAAATGGCTGGATTGAAAAATTTTCAACCACATCTGTGCACAAGACTGTGGTAACTGAATATCAGTTCAACTCACATCTATCAACATTCAGGTGCTACTTCAGCTGCAGCCACTCTTAAGGAAACACAGCTGGATGGTCTGTTTTGAAGCCATTCAATAATAAAGTTGAAAAGGATCCGTTTCAGATCAAAACCAACCCAAAATTAAAAATTGAAAATCTTGTCAGAAAATCTGCAACATTTAGCAGAATTTAAGCTTTTGATGGTGGAAAAATGCTTACTTTTGCAGAAACAATATTTTCTGCAGAAGTGGCATTTTCTTCCAGAAGAACTTCTCAGAGGAAGGGGCCAGCCAACACTGCCTTCCTGACATCCCGCCGACGCTGCTACAGCTGCAATAAGTATTAAAACTGTGACTCCCAGGGACTAGCACAGGTACTGCATCTTCTTGCTCTCATTACAAAATCAAAATGAAGATTAAGAGAAGGTGGGTTTAAATTCATAGCCACTTTAAAGGTCACAGAAAGTATTATACTAATACAAGATTGGCTAATTATATTATTTATGGAAAGCATTTGTTCTGGGAACAGAGATTACACATACGACAATTGGATGTGTCTGTGACAAATGTAGAAATTAAACAAAGCTCCTCTAAAGCCAAAGCCAAGATTTATTATTTTTTTTACCATAAAACCACTCTGTACATGTTGTCCTGGCAGAAAACCGCCTTTCCGTTCTGTATTACCCTGTGAACTGCTCCTGGTAATGCTGATGGCTCTCAGGACCATGCCTATAGCCGAGCAACTGGTGGATGGCAAGATTTCAGCTGAGGCAGTGTCCAGTGACAAATTCGGGCTCTGTGTATAGAGAGGAGCTGCAACAATTAAATAAAATTATTCAATTTAAGCTAATTTAGGGGATGAAACCTCCCCAAAGGACTAAGTTAGAAGCAACAGAGAGAAAAATATCAGCTTGGTTTAGGGTTAGTAAGGAATCCGCAGCTCTTGAGTCCTGGCAAAGCCTCATGTGGCCGTAGCTGCAGCAGTTTATTTGAGCTGGCTGGTGGGAAGAGCTGTCATCATTTCTGGTTTCTTCTGATTTCTAACTGAACACTTTTAATCGTTGGTATTCACAAAGTGGGAGAGTGTCCAATTAGATAAGCAATATGACACAAGATTCTGATTACCTGTGGTTTGGCCACCAAAGCATTCAGGATCTTTGGCAGTGGATGCAGAAGTTTAAATAGAAATGTCATGGCTTATGTCAGAAAAGCATCTTCTGCTAGATTTCCTCTCTTTACATAATTTAACTTCAAAGCTTTTTAAAGGCCAAGCTTGTCAGAAGAGGTTGATTTTAAAGGTTGAGGGGGAAGAGGTTGGTTTTGCAACTAAAAAAATTCACAGCTATAATTAGGCATTACGCTAAGCCCATTCCTGTTTCACGCTGACTGATGAAAAGTCATTACTGATTGTTGGATGACTGAGTACTCCAAGGAGATCTAATGAAGGATCAACTCTTTGTGGTGAGGAAGATAAGACCATATTAAGCAGCACAGAAAATTAGGGACACTCAGAGAAAATCTTCCATAGAAGGTCAAGTATAAAAGTAACACACTGAATCATAGAATGGTTTTGGTTGGAAAAAACCTTTAAGATCATTGAGTCCAACCATCAAACCAGCCCTAAATCCACCACTAGACCCTGTCCCTAAGCACAACATCTATTCATCTTTTAAACACCTCCAGGGATGGGGACTCAACCATCTTCCTGGGCAGCCTGTTCCAGTGCTTGACAACCCTTACAGTAAAGAAATTCCTCCTGATATCCAACATAAAGCTCCCCTGGTGCAACTTGAGGCCCTTTCCCCTTGTCCTATCGCTAGTTACCAGGGAGAAGAGACTGACCCCTACCTTCCTACATCCTCCTTTCAGGGAGCTATAGAGGGCAATAAGGTCTCCCCTCAGCCTCCTCTTCTCCAGACCAAACAACCCCAGGTCCCTCAGGCACTCCTCTAAGACTTGTGCTCTAAACCCTTCACCAGCTTCGTTGCTCTTCTCCGGACACGCTCCATCATCTCAATGTCCTTTTTGTAGTGAGGGGCCCAAAACTGAACACAGTATTTGAGGTGCGGCCTTACCAATGTCGAATACAGGGGAAGGAAATGTGTCTAAACACAATGCGTCTAAACCTACCTAGTCCTCCAGCCCTATCTGACTTCCTTGCAGCACACCTAGTCATTTACACTGGGCAGAAGGGATACACCGTGGCAACTGCTGTTACCTATGTTTCATGCTCTTTTTCACAAGCATTATCCAAAAAAGTAGAAAATAATGCAGGATCATATTCAAACCCAAGTCTTCAGGACTTGTCAGCTTAAAAAAAAAGAAAAAAAAAGGAAAAAAAAGAAGACCAGAAAGAAGTATTCTTAAGCTTATTCAGGAACTGAGGAAGTAAAGGAGCTATCGCAACTGTCCCACAGTGCTCTCCACTCGGCTGCAGCAGAGCCCCGAGGAGGGATCAATCGCCAGCAACTGCGTTTCAGGTCACAGTCTGCCGGAGAGGCAGACGCCACTTCCCTCCACAGGCAGCAAGGCCAGTGGCACTCTTTAACCAATCCTTGGCTCTCCCCAGTAAAGGTCAAGTTTTAAAACGAACCTGGCAAATCCTGGTCACCTTAAAAAAATTCATATGTCGCCTGGGGAAAAGCAGTATTTGCAATGTGCTGATCACTCTGCCATAACCTTTGCCATGTCCTACCCCCTTTGTGCCACTCTGGTGGCCCATTACCCTGAGGGGAAACTTTTTTTGGCTGGGAGACAGATGGACTCTGCCTGTCGTACAGATGAGAGGTGTTGTTGGGACAGAAGCAGCACTAACCTGGGCTTGGATTTAGAGCCAGGCACAAAGAATCCAGGATCCTAGTGTCTATATTTCTCCCCAAACGCCATTTCAACACATTTAACTGCAGAGCAGAAAATCTAGTAAATGGGGCCTGCTTGTAGTACACTTCTTCTACATTAATGAGATCTGTGTCACCTACTGCCTTCTCCCCTAAAACACACACATTTTCTTCATTGTTTCCATTCTGAGCCAAAACAGTTGAAGTCTGAGCATGTTGCTTAGCAATACAGCAACGGAATAAGGTATGCTTAAAGTCTTCCTCCTCTGCTAGATGTCCTGTAGTGGCCATTACTAGAGAAAAATTGACTTTTCCATTATCTTCTTATTGTTCCCATAGCAGTTTCTCCCCTGTTCCCATGGCATTTGCTTTAGCTTCCCCCTCACCCCAATATTCTCACATTAACCTTTTCTTAGACACAGCATCTACTCTCACCTCTCTCATATATCTAATACATTTCTCAGCTGTAGGCTTTTCGATGGGAATTTTCCACCTCAGTCTCAGATGAACTAAATTCATTACAGATTTAAGCAAACAAATCCTGAATGTTTCAGGACAATACCTGCAGGAGAAATAATCTCTGAGTAAGTAAAATACTTCCTTTATCTCTTTTAGCCAATGTTCAATTGACTTTGTGGTGAAAAGCTGCCAAATAGAAAGAAAAACAAAAGGTGCCTGAATCTCATTTTTACAGTTCAGAAACCAAAAAGCATTCTTTCTGAGGAAAATCCCTGACTGTTAATTTCAAAGGCGTTCAAAACCGAAAGCTGCACTATATTCTCTCTCCCCCATCTTGGTGCCTGATATTCAAATAAGGTTCACAACAAAATTAACAGTACACTTCAGAGTCCCTTAGACTAATCTTTCCCATACAGCATTAGCTTCTCGAGACCTCTCTCTCAAGACTAGGGGTGAATCTTTCAGGCCTCTTTCTTGAGGAAAGCCAAGCTCTGTCAAGGTCGTGTCTTGTCTCTCCGAGAGAGGCGATGGGCATTTGTACGATTGTTGTTCTGAGGTTCATTACCACGTGCAGGTATAGAAACAAAGCTCTACTTTAGCTGCAGGTAAATCACATAATGCATTAGTGTACTGCTTCTCATTCCATCATCATAAAACAGATTGAAGAGTTTTGTTTGTGCATGCAGGCTGCAAGCCTTCTTAAGTTTCTGTTGTGGTGCTTATTAGATTTGTGGTACCAATAATCATGTTACTGCAAATGGTTAAGGGACAGTTTCCTCAAGAAAGATCACTGCTCAGGAGGGAATTATCTTTATCTAATTACAGTTCATGTTGCTGCTGGACATCCCCTTGTTCTGCTGTCTGTCCACTGTCATCCTATTTTAAAAGGCACTGACTATGCTTTAGGCATTGGATGGGGTATTTGGAAATCGAGACCCCATTTATGAGCGTGACAGCCTGTGGTCACTCCATCATGTCTGCTGCAGACCAGACACAGAGATAGTGGGCAGTGAACACACCTGATCCTCCCAGGGGGAGTTGGGAGCCATAACTGTCACTGGAGGACTTTGTAACACCAGTCCTGTACCTTCCCTCTTGGAACAGGGTTCACCCCTGCGTTTTCTCCTGTGGTACCTTTCCCTTTCCTGGCTCTTTGTCCTGCAATGAGCAGCAACCTGCTGGAAAACACAGCCTGCACAGAGCCTGGTTCTGAACACCGTGATCCTGCCTGGCGGCACAGCCCATAGCAGGTCTTGGGCTTTGCAGCCTCTGCAGCGTGTACTGGCTTTTGCTGCATGCATGCGTACACAGGCACAGTGCCCAGTACAGCGCACTCTTTGCACAAAGTGGGTGTCAAAGGAGCGCTAATGACAGCTAATGAGTGTGTGGAGCAGTCTGGGGATGCAGCAGAGCCTGCTCCAGCAGCACAGCGAATAATACCAAAGATACTGCAGCTCTCTGCAGCTACAGGCACACAGACCATCTGAACACGGTGTGCTACAGCAAGATCCTTCTGTGCAGACTCCTGCAGCAGCTTTAATTGCAATTGCTTTAAATTTATAAAGTGCCTGGAAGCTTGAGGCCCCACTCATCAACATTTTGGCAAAATCTCCCAGTCCCGGGCTACTCCCAACACACTCACATCTCTGGCAGAATCAGGTTCTTAGACTGTATTCACCCTGACTCTAACCGAGAAAATAATTACATAAGATTTAATTTTTCATATTGCAGACATGACACTTATATCTAAACAATTTGCAGCTTGAGATATGTTTTCATAAATGCATCCATCATCCAAAGATTTTTGTCCAAGGAGTTTTCAGGAAATTACAATGAGCATCAAAGATCACACTATTCAACAAAATCATTTTAATATTAAAGTCTCATAAATTCCTCAATGAGTAGTTCTGCCTAGATTAAAATCAAAACAGAGATTAAAAAAATTTATTGACTTATTTATTTTAGAAGACAGGATGTGGAGAGCTGCCTCCTTCTGAAGTTGCTGGTTATCCCAGACCAAACCTGTCTGGGCTTTGAGATCCTGCATCACACAAAGCTGCAACACCCTGAAGCACCAGGGCTCAGCACACTTGAGCCTCTACCTAACGAAACAGAACCAAGAGGCCAGGGTCTCCTGCCCACTCCATTTGTAACCCCACCAGCTATGTTGCCTGTCTCCTGAGGGGCACACTTAAGAGGTGAGAGTCAGATCCCCATCTCTTTCTAAGGCTTATTTTAAAAATCTCACCTTTTAAAAGCTTCTCATTTTTTTCTTATTCCTTAAGATCCTTTTTTTCTTATTCCTTAAGATGCTTTTTTCTCCCTACAGCTCTTCTAATCATTGCTGTTGCAAATTTTACTTGTCAACTCTTGATTTGTATTTTTCTTCCATCATGAAATAGCTTCTATATCTCCAAATCAACATTAAAATTGTATGGTCAGCGTTTCTGAGCAGCAAAGATGAGTCAACAGGGGAGACGGCTTCGCAATCCATAATACATGCTCTGGCACCAATGTCATTTATGCATCTGCTTAAGCAAACAAGACAAGCTTCAGTGCAGAATGGGGAAGGATATGATATAACAGAAAAGTATTTTAATTAAGCTACAAAAAGCTTGCTGCCTGATCACTTTCTGTGAGGCCAGAATTAACATCCCAGTTCAGTCAGTTGTGGCTGAGGGACAGCACTGCTGCCCATGTAATTGCAACTGCAAGCTCTGGGAATATCAGGAGCAGGTAACAGTTGCCCCAAGGTCTGATGTTGCATTTTACCTCATTTTAGAAAGACTTTTTTTGTGGACCACCACCATAATACAAATGTAGGGATAAATGCAGGGTCACAGCAAACTCAGGCTTCCGCTACCTGGAATTTACCTTGCAGCAAGAATTTACCTTTCAGATTTCAGTTTCTTCTTTTTACCCAAGTTTTGCCGTTTCTTTTTTTACTTCTTGCTTTTTTTTTTTTTAAGGACAACAGGGACCATTTGAAGGTGAAATGAAAAGTTGGTGCAGAACTTCACCTAGCTGTGGGAAAAACTGAAGAGTCAGATGCCTTCCCTATATGAAAAAAGAGAAGTACTCCTGAAACATTGCTAATATCACTAGATCCAGGATAAAATGTTAAGTGTCCCTATGGTATTTCAGAGGAATAAAAGGATAAAATGAACAGTTTGCACGCTAATTCTCCATATGTAACAGAGTATTTGTCCAGATTTAGACTATAATCTTCAGGGAGGCTAAGGAGAGATGGGCTCCCAAATCCCATTGAAAAGTTATGAAAATTCACCTTCTAGGGGAATTCAGATTCAATTTTTTATTTCTATATTTCATCCTTTTAGTACCTCACATTCATAAAGTTACTGAAAGTATCTAAAAAATTGTTTCAGTCAAACAGAATTCCAATGGTGTATTCAAAATAATCACAAGTACCATGCCTGTGAAAGGGAAATGTGAAAATAATGATATGATCGGGACTTTCCACATGTAAAGTGAACGGAAAATAAACTAGCTATTAACATGTTACTGGTTCTAAAACATTAGTGATCGATACTGGAAGTGAAAGCAATGAACTCTGGGTGGCAAATACAGTACAACAGAACTTGAAAATATAAGAGGAAAAGAGAATTCTAGATGATGGAAAAATCCATTACTAGGAGCAGATTTTTTTTTTCAATGTAGAAAAGTTGAGCAAATGTTTCTGGTTTGTCTGTGATGGATACCATTGTTAATGGAAGTGAAAAAACATTTTTTTTTAAGACATGAAGAAGCCAGCCCAAGCTACTGCTGTTTCCAAATTCACAGGCCCAGATCCTGAGCAGAGAGCTGAAGATCTGAACCACTGAGCTCTACTTCTAGCTCGTCTCAAAAAGGAGAAAAATTTTAAAGGGAAGTAAGACTGCCAGCCTACTTTGTGTCTTTAAAAGGGCAAAGGCAACGCAGAAAGGACAGCAGTGACCAGATGTCTTGCAGATTAACAGATGGTATAAACCTGATGTTTACTGCCAGTTGTTCTGTCGCCTAATGATGCTTCCCCACTCAGGGAGGGGAATCGGGAAAAGGAAAGGAGGTGAAATAGAAGAAGATTTAATAAAATAATAATAATAAAACTCAGTATTAATATGAAGTACGCAGAGTTATACTCAGCTGTTACAGTGGTCACAAGCTGTGATGGTCACAACAAGCCCAGGAGTGGGCCTTGGAAGCAGAATGAGGTGCAAGACCCTCCTGGAATGGTAGCCACCAAGGAAAGAGGGCCGCCTCCACTACACTCTCCAATTCGCAGTGAGTGCGACACTGGTGATACGAAATAATTTTTGTTGGCTAGCTTGGGGTCAGCTCCCCCGGGTTTCAGCTCCCCCCAGCTTCCGCACCTGTTTAACTCAAACCTTGCTAAAGGCCTTGATCACTACATACAAGTGCTGGCCAGAAACAAATGAAAGTGTCTTATCAACTTTATTCCCATGAAATCAAGTATTGTCGTCTTTGCAGAAATGCAGCTTTCCTGAATAGAAAACTGATTCTGTGATTCTATCCCACTGAAACCAGGACATAAGTAAAATATATTTTAATACAGTAATTTGCCATGTAATGCATTTGGAGACAAGTCATAGTGTTCAATCAAAGACAGAGGTACAGAGAAAAGCTTAGGGACCATCACAGGTAATTGCCTCAAGATGATTTCCCAGTAGTCTGCTGTGACAGAAAGGACGAATACCATCCCTGAATGTTTAAAAAAAAAAGACAAGTGAAGAACAAAGTCAGTATCACCTCTAAGTCCAACATCAGTGAAACTGTTATTAGGCTGTTGCTCCCAGTCTAATTCAAGGGAGATGTGAAAAAGTGATGAGCAGTTTAGAGGAGAGCCACAGATGTGATTCACTCACTGGGAAACATGCCTTCCGATGCAGGGCTGAAGGCATTAAATATATTTCACTCTCAAGAAAAGCTTCAGCTGTAGCTGATCACCGTCCATACAGGTGAAAGGGAGAGCTGTGGTGGCAGCTTTTCAAAGTTGTTGACAAAGGAAAAACAAGAGCCAACAGATGGGAGCTGAAGTCATACAAATTCAATCTGGAATAAGAAATAATTTACCATCACAAAGGCTAATTAAACACTGGAAGAGTTTTTCATTGAAGGTGATGGATTTCTCCCAATGTAAGCCTTTAAAATGAGATTAAACACTTTTTTAAAAATGTTCTTTAAACCGTGTATCATTTGAAGCACTGCCCAAGATTCCTCCTCAATAGCCTGGCAGAATCACATTGCCCCTGCACTGACATCAGTTTCTGTGTATTACTTGCAGCTTTGCATGAGGATATCTTACCTATTTAAATATTACATCATAAGGCCAGTGCAGACTCTTGTAAGGTTGAGGAATGATTTCTTTTCTTCCCCCTTATAGCCTTACAAAACATTGGTCAGATTCTGGATAATTTTTCTTTCCAAGTCCTGAAATTTCGAAAATTGTCTACAGGGAGAGCAGAGAATCTTCATGAGGTTACTCAGCACTCTGACATGGTGCTGAGAAGCACCAGTGTTTCTGTTTCAAGAGTAAAATGCCTAGAAAATCTGAAGTCAGATACTTAACCAGTGGATAAAAATTCTACCTCATTATTTCACCTCAGCAGCTGGTTTGGGGTATTTTGCCTACTCTGCAGCTTTGGATCCTAGAATTATTTAGGCAGTTTTCCTCTAATCGAGTCCTTGCTAGTTAACAGAGTTGGTGTTCTGAGGGCAACTCTGTCTCTTCTAATTTTCTCTTTTAGTAAAGAAATTGAAAACCAGAATGCTCAAATTTACCAAGTCACCACAGTCAATTCAACCATACTTTGGTGAAATGGAAGGAAAGTTACATAAACAAAGAAAAGACAAGAAAAGAAAAAAAGAGGGGGGAGGAAGATATGTCTTTTCTGCCCTGAAAGTGCAAAATAAGGATGCCCATACCCAGCACTGAAGACTTTTACACACATATAAGAAGCATCTTTACAAACAATACGAAAAAGACAAATCTTTTGACCCAGCATCTCTGTAAGCCTTACTGGAAATGCCATCAGAATGAGCATTCCATCAGAGACATCCAAAACCCACCTGGCCGTGTTCCTGTGTGACCTGGTCTGGTGATCCTGCTCTGGCAGGGGTTGGACTGGATGAGCTTTCGAGGTCCCTTCCAACTCCTCACGTTCTGTGATTCTGTGAACGCCGCCACTGAAATGCTCCAATTACGCACTTTCAGCATGTTACTGTGTTTTGACAAAATTTAAGTTGATGGCACCAAGGACATTTCTACCACTCAGAATAGTTACTAAAATAATCCTGTGTAACACAAACCACTGGGAAATACAGCCCACAAGACAGCTTCTCAGACAAGCTTAGAATGATCTTTTACCCTCTCCTTTCACCAGATAAGAAAGAAAAGACACAGTGCAGTAGGTCACTGAGACATGTGCAGTATTTGACAACCCAGGCCAAAATTTACTGTCATTTGCATGGCTAAGTAAGTGCGGTAGTCCTTATCCCAAATCTCAGATTACTCCCCTAAAGCCGCTGCAATCTGAAAGGTTAACAACTGAAAATGTATTTTCTTAAGCAGAAAAAAAGGAGGGAAACAAGGAATGTCAGAGACAGAAACTGCATGCATGCACTTCATACATATTCAGTGAATCACTGAAACACTTTCTGTGTTTAAATATTCTATGATGGGAGAAAGTCAATACCTTTCTGCTTATCCCATTCTTATTTATAACAGCTTATTACATTTTAATTAGTCCAACTGTTCAATTGTATTTCCAGGCAAAATGTGCTAAAAGCCCATGAAAGCAGTATATACTTTATTAATGAACTCTGATCTACCATCATGGAAGAGAACATATGATTTCTACATTTTTGCCACGCTGATACCACACTACCCTTGGATTCTAGATAGGGGGTTTATTTCCAGATTTTCTGTGCTCTGTCACCTTCCCTGCTTAGTAATAATGAATATCCTAAACTACCTGCGGACACCATTAGAAATCATTATTTTCCCCAGCCGCCTTTTCCTCCGGTGACAGCCAATGCAACTACAAATGAAAATCATGAGAAGTAAAAAGGAGGGAAAGCAGAACAAGCATAAGCAAGTCAGAAGCATCACCATCTGCAGTTAATATGAACGAAGGAAAACTGTACGCAAAAACTATTATGGGATCTAAGCTGAAGTACACTGAAATCAACAGAAGTCTTTCAACCTACTTTGAGGTCAGGTGCTATGATGCCAAATGTAATCTGAGTCCAGGGCTCAACAAAATTCCTAATTCAAACCCACCTATACTATGCGTAATGACAGCATACAGTACCCACCTGTCCAGGACATGTGCACCTCTCATCTTTGAAGGTTATGCTTCTTCATGGCTGGTATTTCTAATAAGATAATAATCAAGGGTTGGAAACCAAATCAGATGCCACGGGGCAGGAATCTCAGCTCCCTACGTTTTCATAGCAAAGGGGAAGTGAATATACTTTTCTAGTAAGAACATCAATATCAGGCTACAGCAAAGTGAAAATCCCACTTATGCTTTGATGACTCCCAAATACCTGTCTAGATAATCCAGCCATGCACGTTTGAAATAACCTACGGAAGAACTTAGTTACAAGCACGTAATATAACGAGTTCAGCCCTGTGTCTGCTGTGGAGTCGTGATACAGTTTAAAACGACAACTCTGTTCCTGCTGGATAATAATGTTTTTCAAAGCATGTTCTATTAGTATCAGCTTTCTCTTTAAAAGTCGCTGCTTTTCTTTCCCACTGCCGAAATTCCAAATATCCAAGATTGTATCTATGTTTACTGACCTACTCCACAAATGTGTTACTAAGCTTTATTAGTTAATGTTTGTTCAGTGCCATATAAGTTTTAAGCAGTAGTTTTAAGAGTGGTGTGAAAGTTGTAATTTGCTGGCTAATACTAAATTTCTACAAGAGTTGTTACATATGCAAACAATGTTCTGCTCTCTACTCCCAAATCTGTGGTTGTCACAGTGATTAAAACTCCATGTTTCCTAAACAATTAACTAACATAGTCTATTAAATCTTATTTTATTACTTTGAATGGATTGAGACGGTACAATAATCCAACTCAGAAGCAAGACAGAATTTACATATCTCTTTCAGGAAATGGATGAGACATAAAATGAACGACGTGGTGGATAAAAACAAATCCTAGCATGTTCTCGGTCTCTTTTGCATTTGCTTTTCTCTGCTGTGCTATAAACAAGTTCTAGCAGTGATAGACTCAGATTATGTGGAAACGAAAGAGAGAGAAAGCTCTCTAGGCTACCAAAACAATTCACTTTAAACAGAATGAACACATCACTCAGCATGCTTTGACAAATTTAAATGTGCTATCAGCTCAAATGTTTGTTTTTTTTGACTAGTACTGCTGCAGACAGTACTGCATGTTGTGTGTCCTGTGCTGCAACTTAAATTCAATTTTGTGATTTGGAAATTTCTTCTGCTAGTCTTTCAAATGGAATATATGACCTGCAATTCATTTCTATTTCCTATGTAATTAGTAGCTGGCAAGTAAAACAAATTAGGTGCTTGATAAACACACACAATTATATTTTCAAAGCAGTTGTATTTATGCTTGGAAGGAAGGACAGTTTTATGAATATGCAATCAAGGATGTAAAATTGGAAAGAAGACAAAATAGAGCATAGTTAATTTGGTGGCAGAGACAAATTAACACTATGCCAAGCCCCCTGCACATGCACTGCCCTGATAAACTTGTCATTGGCAAAGGTTCACTCTAAGAGGAGCTTGGTAATCCTTCTTCTGTGTTTGCACTTCTTTATTATTCCTTATTGTTTATTAAATAAAGATCTGCACAAGCAAAGATAACAGAGTCCCTATTTCCAGCCTAACCTGTTTAATAGCTAGCAAGCTGGGAATATATAGCCCTTTCTTTCTACTTCCTTTATAGATCTGGCTACAGGTGTGTGCTGCACACCAGTGATTACCAAGCATTCATGAGCAGCTGTGCCTCCAAATGAAAGATTAAACTGAACAGAAAGTTTGTTTGAAATAGAAGTAAAACCTTGCAGATGGCAGCATCCAGAAATAGCACCGCTGAAACGGAATTTTTTGTGCAGCTACTGCTCCAGAGCATTAGTGAGAACAGGGGGAGGACGACTCGGCAATGGCCTACAGAGGTAAAAAGGGAAAAACAAAAAGTAAAGGCAGTTTTAGGGGGGAGAAAAACCACAGAGGGGATGAGAAGAGGAAAATTAGCTTCAGATGTCAACACCTGAAAAAAATAACAGAAATGTAAACAAGAATCTGTGAGCAAAATGAAAGGACTACGATTATCTATGAGCTGGGCATATTCCTAGAGCAAAATAAAAACTAGTGGAAGTATTTGGAGAAAAGAATTATTATATAGAGAAAGAAGATGAAAACCGACCAGCTGTCAGGATCAAACAAAGAAGAATTTAAATCTTAATATGTTTTTGATATATTGTGGGAAGTCATTATCCTGAAACAGATGTACATCTATGCTTCCAAAGAGATATGGGGTTAAAGACATATGCCAAAAAGAACATTAATTTTAGGTATTTTGCAAGCTAAAATCATCAGTAGTATAAGAATGAGGAGAGGAGGAATCCCAAACACAACATGCAACTTTGGTGGGTAACTCTGAATCACAGAGCACACCAAACCCCAATATCCAGGCCAGAACCCCTCTCCAGAAGCACGTTTCCTCCTGTGAGCTGCTGCACACATGCACATTCGGCTGCGCACCCCTGGGGTGGGCTCTGGGGCTGAGGCTGCACATTTGGCTGCCCCAAGCTGTGTGTCTGCTGCAGGTTCAGAGCAGATACTCGCGTCAGCAGCCCCACTGCGCTCTCCATGTAGTTTTCACCCAGGTGGAGCTTTTGGGGTTGCAGTGCCACTGACAAAACCCATGTTTCCCATACGCAACCTCGTTCACAGCTGACTACAACTTTGTGCAATTGTTTGAGCTGAAATTTCCCATAAATGATCTAAAGCTGAACTTGAGAGGAAATGCCACCTGAAGTGACTCAGCCTTTGGCCATTCCCCATTGGACTGACACTACACCCTTTCTCCAGTGAAGGTAACACCTCTGAATATCACAGCGGTCTTGTAACAGCAATTAATCTTTATCAGGGAAACGGGCTTTTGCCTTTGACATATTTATGCATAGCTCCACTCTGCAAGGCCTAAGTAATTCTCAATAAGAAGGTCTGGCAGTGTCTAAATCACTTTTCAAAATGGGACTTTGCCCAGGAAAGTAACAGAAATCTTCAGAAAACATACAAAACTGGTTTCAGTTTGATTGATTAGCATTAAATGGATCCTATTGCTGCTTTCTAAGTAAGGAGGCCAGAATAAATGAGTTGCTTTCCATTCACTGTGCAACACATAAGGTAGAAAATCATAATGTGACAGAGTAATTAGAAACTGTAAATTAAGTTCACATCTGGATGCTGAAATAACCTAAAACCTGAATATTCCGCTTTAGAAATTACTTTTTTGTTTAATGTTTTTTTTGGCTGCAACTAATGTCAGACCATTTCGTAGTTTGAAATCAGCAAAACCATAGTGTAGATAATTCTGATGACTTTAGAAGATCTCTAATCACGCTGTTGCCATTCTGCATCTTGTTTAGGGAAAGCTGACAACCTTGCCTCCTTAACAAAAATTGTTACAGATGTGCAAAGCATTTGAAACTGTCTCACACAACATCCACATCTCTAAATTGAAGAGTCACGGACCTGATGGATGAACCAGTTGGTGAATAAGGAATTGGCTGGATGGTTGCACTCAGAGAGTTGTAATCAGTGTCACAATGTCCAAGTGGAATCCAGAGACGAGTGGAGTTCTACAGGGGTTGGTACTGGGACCAGTGCTGTTTAACATCTTTGTCAATGACATGGATGATGGGATTGCGTGCACCCTCAGCAAGTTTGCCAATGACACCAAGCTGTGTGGTGCAGGCATGCCATCCAGAGGGACCCTAACAGGCTGGAGAAGTGGGCCTGTGCAAACCTCGTGAATTTCAACAAGGCTAAGACCCTGAAAGGTCCTGCACACAGGTCAGGGTAATTACAAACACAAACACAGGCTGGTTGGAGAATGGATTGAGAGCAGTCCTGAGGAGAAGGACTTGGGGGTGTCGGTCAAAGAAAAACTCAACATGAGCCAGCAGTGTGAGCTTGCAGCTCAGAAAACAAATTGCATCCTGAGCTGCATCAAAAGAAGCGGGACCAGCAGGTCAAGGGTGGTGATTCTGCCCCCTCCACTCCATTTTGGTGAGACTCCACCTGCAGTACTGCATTCAGCTCTGGGACACTCAACATAAGAAGGACATGGAGCTGTTAGAGTGAGTCCAGAGGAGGGCCATGAAGATGATCAGAGGCTGGAGCATCTCTCCTATAGAGACAGGCTGAGAGAGTTGGGGTTGTTCAGCCAGGAGAAGAGAAGGCTCCAGGGAGACCTTGTAGCAGCCTTCCAGTACTTAAAGGGGGCCTACAGGAAAGCTGAGGAGGGACTTCTTATCAGAGGGTGTAGTGATAGAATGAGAGGTATAGGTTTTAAACTGAAAGAGGGTAAAATTAGATTAGGTATTAGGAAGAGATTCTTTAATGTGAGGGTGGTGAGACACTGGCACAGGTTGCCCAGGGAAGTTGTGGATGTTCCCTCCCTGGAGGTGTTCAAAGCCAGGTTGGACAGGGCTTTGGGCAGCCTGGTCTGGTAGGAATGCCCTGCCCTGTTGGAATGAGATGATCTTTAAGGTCCCTTCCAACCCAAACCTTTGTATTATTCAGTGATTCAGATAAGTTGCTCGTGACGACCACTTTGCAAAAAATCTCCAAATATGAGTCACTTTATGATGATTCATTTAAATTTTCAGCATTTTAAAACAAACTTCCCTGTGCAAAAATGTTTAAAGACATCACTGAAGAGACAATTTGCAATTGCTAAGCTCTATTTTTTCATTAGAGACAGAATTGTTACTTTGCTAAAACAAAGCTCTTCTGAGCAATTTTCATCTATTTCTAGCCTTGTAAACCAAGCCCAATCTGCGTGCAATGTTGAAAACCGTGACATGAGACACTCTGCAGCATGGGTGGGTAACTAGGCGACGCCGCAAAGTTCTGCACTGTTATCCAAAATCCCAAGTTTTCCCAAAACTACAATCATTACATTGTATTCACCCACCTAATAAATGTCTGGTGCAATGAAGTAAAAGACTTCTGAAATGCTTCTTATTTGCATCAACTGATTTTCCATAAAAGATAATTCTGCACATCTTAAATAGGTTTTCCTATACAATGAATATTTCTTTTGCTAAGGAACTGCAGGGTAACTGCTTTATGAAACTGGGAGCTGTTGAGATCTATTGATTAGGGATTTCTATATTAGACTTTAAGTCCACAATTTTTTTTAAAATGTCCTTAGAAGACCAGAATTCTGACCAGTTCTTAACAGAGATACACTGGAAGTGACACACAGGCATACTTACAAAAAAAAATAATGTCTTAATATATTTAACAGTCACAGTGGCTGCATGGAAAAGTTGTAAACTTAAAACCAAGGGAATCTGCCTAATACTGGGAAATTTCACTCATGTTTCAACTCTCTGAGAACCAATGATTCCCACATGAAGAGGCATACACAGGTAAGCAGAATTCTGTAGAGACCAAAACCAAAGGAAGTTGTCTTTATTGCTGCTATACTGGTGGACTTCTGAGTCAATAGCATGGATTAATGGGTCTCTGCTAAACACAGAGATGCTAAACAGATAGCTCTAGATTGAGGGAGGAAATTAAATTACTCCTTAAAGTCAATGATCAATAGGTGTGTGACAGGAACACAAAAACCAAGGGAATACAGTCAAATTTGAAACTATGTCCTCGTCAAATGCTGCTTTCCCAAATGATATGTGATTGCAAAACAGCAGAAGATTTTACAAAGTGGGCATGCTTTGCTCCACAGTTTAACCTCTGGAGGGAAGGACACTCTCTCAGGAACCCAGATTTTGCACCTCATGTTTGTAGGTCAGAAATGCAATGCCCAGCTAGAAGAGCCTGAGACTTCTGAAGAGGCTGAAAGAAACTTCAGCTGTGCAAACATCATTTAGAATGTATTGGGTTTTCTATGAGTTTTTGGTTGTCTCTGGTAACAGGGAAAGA